>NC_142359.1:5525963-5825963 GCF_059441175.1 Urocampus carinirostris | reverse complement strand
CTTTTCCTTTTTTTGTTGCTATTTTTCGGTTTTACATTTTCCTTATTTTTCCTCTGTTTTCTATTTTCCTTTTTTGACATTTTCTTTATTCCTTCTTTTTCCTTTCTTTGCACAAGGCTTCGCAGAAAAATGAGAAGTACCTTGAGTCGTTTAATAACAGAAAGCAGGTACAAAGTGACAAACAAAAATGGTTCCACTGTAAAATAATTTTTGTTCATTTAATTTAATATCATAATTTTTGGGGGGGTTTCTTTTTTTTTAATTTGTTCTAATTGTTCTAGTATTTCTTTGTTCCCTTTTCTTTTTCTGTTTTAATTTCCATTTGGAGGGATTGCATTTAATAACAGAAAGCAGGTACAAAGTGATAAACAAAAATGGTTCCACCTTGAGATCATTTTTGTTCATTTAAAGTATTATTTTTGTTATTTTTTCTGGTTTCTTATTTGTTTTTCATTTGTTCTTATTTTTTTATTTTATTTCTTTGTTCCCTTTTCCTTTTTTTCTGTTTTAATTTCCATTCGAAGGGATTGCGTTTGATAACAGAAAGCAGGTACAAAGTGATAAACAAAAATGGTTCCAATGTAAAATAGTTTGTGTTCATTTAATTTATTATCATAATTTTTTGGGGGGTTTCTTTTTTCTTTTTTTAATTTGTTCTAATTTTTCTAGTATTTCTTTGTTCCCTTTTCTTTTTTTCCTGTTTTAATTTCCATTCGGAGGGATTGCATTTAATAACAGGAAGCAGGTACAAAGTGACAAACAAAAATGGTTCCACCGTGAGATCATTTTTGTTCATTTAAAGTATTATTTTTGTTATTTTTTCTGGTTTCTTATTTGTTTTTCATTTGTTCTTATTTTTTTATTTTATTTCTTTGTTCCCTTTTTGTTTTTTCTGTTTTAATTTCCATTTGGAGGGATTGCATTTAATAACAGAAAGCAGGTACAAAGTGATAAACAAAAATGGTTCCACTGTGAGATCATTTTTGTTCATTTAAAGTATTATTTTTGTTATTTTTCTCTTGTTTCTTATTTGTTTTTCATTTGTTCTTGTTTTGTATTGTATATTTTTGTTCCCTTTTTGTTTTTTTCTGTTTTGATTTCCATTTGGAGGGATTGCGGTTAACAACAGAAAGCAGGTACAAAGTGACAAACAAAAATGGTCCGACTGTAAAATCATTTTTGTTCATTTAAAGTATTTTTTTTCTTATTTTTTCTTGTTTCTTATTTGTTTTTCATTTGTTCTCATTTTTTTATTGCATTTCTTTGTTCCCTTTTGGTTTTTTTTCTGTTTAATTTCCTTTTTTTCACTCTTCTTTCTTCCTTTTTCTTTTTACTTTCTTCGCAAAGAAGTGTTACGACATGTGTTGCCTTCGGGCTGCACTCTGTTTTGCAAAGATGGGAGGGAAATGAATCTTTTGTTTTGAGTCTCTGTAGTTTATATTCTTTCTTGTGCTCTTTGGCATTCATTTTCACCTGCACCATACTATACAAGTATCGTGGAGAAATATGACGCACTGTACTTTGAGTCTCTGTAGTTCATATACTTCTTTGTGCTTTGGAATATATCAATAAATCATCTCTTGAGTTTCATCTCATTAGCTACACCGCTTATCCTCGGTAGGGTCGCGGGGGTGCTGGAGCCCATCCCAGCAATCATCGGGCAGTGGGCAGGGGACACCCTGAACTGGTTGCCAGCCAATCGCAGGGCACACGGGGACAGACAACTCACTCGCTCATTCACACCTAGGGACAATTTGGACCGGACAATTCTGAAAAGCATGTTTTTGGAATGTGGGAGGAAACCGGAATGCCCGGAGGAAACCCACGCAAGCACGGGGAGAACATACAAACTCCGCAAAGGAAGTCCGGAGCTGGATTTGAACCCACGCAGGAGGTTCCCACGACATGAACTGTGCCGCACATGCGCTAACCACTGTGCCGCCGTGTTGCAAAAATGTTCTGGAATAGGCAAAACCCGTGAAATAGAAATCATTTAAGTTATCTGATTATTTTTTTTTATGATTTGTTTACAATCCCAGTTTACAGCCTCAAGTATTATTTAGATTCTAAATTTTGGGGTACGAAAAATACACATTTTTTATTGAACATACAGCGAATTCGTACAAAGACTAAAAATGCAGAATCTAAAACCATTTCTTCAGAATGAGATATTACTTTATTACTTTATTACTTTACTTTTCCGCCATCATGTGGACATTATAAAAAACTGCATTTACCGTATTTTCCGCACTATAAGGCGCCCTGGGTTATAGGGCGCACCCCGAAAAAATAGTTTTTGGTTCTATATTTGACATACATAAGGCGCACCGGATTATAAGGCGCTACAATGGGAACGTCGACAAAACAGTCAGATAGTTCAGTCCAACGTATTACCCCCTTAACATTCCCAAAGCTTGCAAAGAAGCAAATACGTGTCGAGAACACGTGCGGATGCGGTGTCCGTACGATGTCACTCAAATGCATCGTTCCATCATTCAGAAAGGTTAAAGTCTTGGGATTCAAGAAATGCCAACCATTCCTTAGTTTCTATTTTCGCTCGCAACTTTACTGTGCATATGACAAAGAACACTTGGAATTGAGTTTGATTTAAAAATAGACACTCCATTCCATCCATTATCTGCACCGCTTATCACAGAAACATCGAGTTCAGTCTGAAACAAGATACAGGGAAAATATATAGCCGGAGTAGCTCACCGAAGTCGTTGTGTTCAATAATAATGTGCAACCATGGCCCTCTTATATCCGTGAGTGTAGTAAATCCAGGAGAATAAAATATTTACAAATACAGAATAGTAAAAAAATGCTTTCTGTATGCCGTCAACCATGTGCTATACGCATTCATCTTTTTCGGCCAATTGCAGGCTTTGTTTTGCCGCTTCAGCCAATGCCAGCCTGTAAATGATAAAAAGGATCCGCCTCTTGACCTCCAAATAACTTTAGTCAATAGTGATCGATTCAACTGATGATTGACACATCTTTTTCGGCCAATTGCAGGCTTTGTTTTACAGCTTAACCTATGCCAGCCTGTAAATGATAAAAAGGATCCGCCCCTTGACCTCCAAATAACTTTAGCCAATAGTGATCGATTCAAATGATGATTGACACATTGGTTAGCCAACGAAACACCGGTAAATAAATCCCAGCATACACCGCGGACTACTTGGCGTTCAGGGGAAAATCGAGTCACCGACTGCTTGCCTTAGTTGCAAGACTTTGCGACTTAATATTGATCCATATATAAGGCGCACTGTATTATAAGGCGCATGGTCAGCTTTTGAAAAAAATTAAGACTTTTAGGTGCGCCTTATAGTGCGGAAAATACGGTACATTGCGGTTCTCTCCTACAGAAACCATATGTGTTTTTCTATAATTGAACATTTATTAAAAGGCACTAGGAAGCTCCATAAACCCGCATTTGGGTCCTGACCAAGTTGAGCTGAGGTCCAGGTTTGTTGGCGATAGAAAGCTTCTTCCTGTTTAGCTCATCAGGTTTGTGACGAGTCGACTATGAAAATAGACTTTAGTAACGTGTCCGAAGATGAAAACTGACCTGGGAGTAGACGAAGAGCGGCAGCACCAGCAATCCCAGAAGCAGATCTGCGACCGACATGCTAATGATGAAGTAATTGGTGGTGGTCTGCAGGGAGCGCTCGCGCAATACGCTCAAACACACCAAGGAGTTGCCCAAAACCACCAGCAGGATGAGAAAAACTCCAAGGATCAGGGCCGCAAAGTTGTACCTCCTCAAGGGGCTCTCGGTATCGGCCATCTTGCGGTCTGGAAGTCAGTTTATAGCACGGGTGTGAAATCTGAGTTCAGGGGCCAAATGCTAGGAACAAAAACGTTCTGGCGGGGTCTGGATTCCGAAATGAATGGCTTTATGTAACTCACATTAAAAGGCGAGTTAGGAACAAACGAATAAAAGGATAATTCCACATTTAAATGAAATATCAAAATTAGTGTATCTTCAAATAGTCTACGTGCTGGCGCCATCTTCTGGTTGAAATGATCATTGCAGCCTCTGTGGAATTCTTGCCCAAATAAACTCGACATTTTCTCATCTTTTTTGAGGTTTGAAACAGTCCTTTCCTTACTTACTTACAGGGTTGGGTAGGGTTACTTTAACTGGATTACTTTCAATTACTTTTGGATGACTCCAATACCAAATATGCTAATAAAAGACAATAGAAACTAAATATGAATCAAATGACTCCATTTTGTGCAGGCTTGGGGAGTAACGGAAGACATGGAACGGCAAAAATGATGTTGGCAAGCTGGATTTATTTTCATTTTGTTTCTGTCGCATTTTATGTTCGTTTTGCCGGAGATCAAAGAGATCAAAGCCAGGAGAGAAAGCTTACCACGTGGTGTGAGTCATCATTTTATTCATATTTAGTTTCTTTTGTCTTTTATTAGCATATTTGGTATTGGAGTAATCCAAAAGTCATTGAAAGTAATCCAGTTAAAGTAACCCTACCCAACCCTGGTCGCATTTTATGTTAGTTTTGCCGGGGATCAAAGAGATCAAAGCCAGGCGAGAAAGCTTACCACGTGTTGCGAGTCATCATTTTATTCATATTTAGTTTCTTTCGTCTTTTATTAGCATATTTGGTATTGGAGTAATCCAAAAGTCATTGAAAGTAATCCAGTTAAAGTAACCCTACCCAACCCTGGTCGCATTTTATGTTAGTTTTGCCGGGGATCAAAGAGATCAAAGCCAGGAGAGAAAGCTTACCACGGGTTGTGAGTCATCATTTGATTCATATTTACTTTCTTTTGTCTTTTATGAGCATATTTGGTATTGGAGTCATCCAAAAGTCATTGAAAGTAATCCAGTTAAAGTAACCCAACCCTGCTTACTTACTTTTCTTACCACCATTTACATCCTAGAATACAATTTAACTGTGAGCACAAGCGTGAAATCCCTCTCCTCTCCCCCTCCAGTGTAAGTAGGCCTACTGATAAATTAGGTTAAATAGAAAAATAACACAAACGAGTAAAGATGACATTTTCTAGAATCAAAAATATATTATTTAAAAATTATTTTCTATGACAGAAACTGATTTATTAATGAGTTATGTTCAATAATTTTTGTTAAGAAAACACTACATTTATTTCACTGTTCAATTGTATTGAGTTCAATTAGCCTATATATTATTTTTATATATACATTTGGATTTTCAAGGGGGGCGGGACTAAAATAAGCTAATTATCCGTCATCATTTTTGTTTACCAATATTCTTGAATTTGAACTCATTGTAAACAGGACAAAAAATAGACGGGAACGAAACTGGTAATCGATATTAAACAGGACAAAAATAAAGGGGAACAATACTGGACAGGAAATACCATTGCGTTTGAATACAATTCATCAACTAGATTGTCACGATGCCGTGGCGCCCAATTGGCCCCGCCCGTGTGGCGCCAGCTGCGGCTCATTGACAGATTGGCTTTCCTTTTATTTAGATTTTTCCTTGACAGTTCATCAACGAACCTCTTACCCCGCAAGATGTGGGTTCTGACTCGGTCCTGTTTTCCTGTTGGTATTTCCAGTCCAGTATTGTTCCCGTTTATTTATGTCCTGTTAAATATCGATTTCCAGTTTCATTCCCGTCTATTTTTGTCCCGTTTTTTATTATCTCCAGTTTTCGTTCCCGTGTACCGGTAGTTTGTCCTATTTTATTTCGATATCCTGTTTAATTATCATTACTGCCTGTCCCGTCCTGTACGGTATCGACCCCATCTGTCCGATATCTTCTCGGGCAATTGGTATCGAACCGGTCAGTATTTGAACCCAGTCCTGTCTATCCCGTTTTGTCAGTCTGTCTTCCTGTCTTTCCACGCCGGACCGCTGCCTAACGTGCATGACTCCCCATTTTCCGTAAAATAACAGCTTGTGTGAGAAACGTCACGCATTTGGGTCCTGATCTTGTTCTGGTTCATGACATAGATACACTTTTCGGTTTTGGTCGAGAATGTTCCAAATACTCTCCAGTGCATTATTCATTCAAACGGGGTACACAAAAACTTCACAATCCTAAAATTTTTTGCTTAAAACTAGTGTAGTGAAAAATATGTATATATCAAATTGCATTAAAAGTACTCATGATACCAAGTTTGATATGTACAGGGTTGGGTAGGGTTACTTTAACTGGATTACTTTCAATGACTTTTGGATTACTCCAATACCAAATATGCTGATAAAAGACAAAAAAATCTAAATATGAATAAAATGATGACTCACAACACGTGGTAAGTTTTCTCTCCTGGCTTTGATCTCTTTGATCTCCGGCAAAACTAACATAAAATGCGACCAGGGTTGAGTAGGGTTACTTTAACTGGATTACTTTCAATGACTTTTGGATTACTCCAATACCAAATATGCTGATAAAAGACAAAAAAATCTAAATATGAATAAAATGATGACTCACAACACGTGGTAAGTTTTCTCTCCTGGCTTTGATCTCTTTGATCTCCGGCAAAACTAACATAAAATGCGACCAGGGTTGAGTAGGGTTACTTTAACTGGATTACTTTCAATGACTTTTGGATGACTCCAATACCAAATATGCTAATAAAAGACAAAATAAACTAAAAATGACTACAAGTATGACTCACAACACATGGTAAGCTTTCTCTCCTAGCTTTGATCTCTTTGAACATAAATATAATACTTGGTGACCCTGGTGAGAATAAATGGTGTCAAAAATGGATGAATAGATATGATAAAAATAAAACAATCTAAAATACAAAAAACCCCCAAAGTCTATTCTGGGATTTAGAAAGACAAAAGACCAGAAATTGTGCATTCAATTCAACTTACCTGGACACGAAAGTGGTCCTAAAAACCTTGCTCCTGCTCCTTTTTGATTGTGCTGACAACAAGTGGACCCTGTTTTTGTGGCTCTGTGGTGACTTGGGGAAGCTCTCTGAATGGCTGATCACTCCTGCAAGCGGCTCTCCGATTGGCTGAATTTCTGTCCATGTTTTCTCTACTGCGTAGTTGTCCCGAGTGTCCAATGAGGACAGTTCGAGAGACGTTGCTGCTTTGAGTCACCTTCAAGGGACAGTGTGTATCGTTTAGCGCCTCCTAGATGTTCGTTTTTCTTGAGGGATTTACAGTCAAGTCAAGTCATGTTTATTTGTTTGGTCCTTAAACACAAAGAAAGTCTCAAAGGGCTGCACAGACCACAGATTATTGCAAACCACAGACTATTATGACACCATCCCCTGATCTAAAACCTACATGAGGGCAAGGGAAAACGCAAAAACCTCAGGATAAGTCAAGTCTAGACATGTTTGTTTGGCTCTTAATCACAAAGAGTCTCAAAGGGCTGCACAGACCACATATTATTGCAAACTAAAGACTATTATGACACCATCCCCTGATCTAAAACCTACATCAGGACAAGGAAAAACTCAAAAACCTCAGGATGAGTCAAGTCATGTTTATTTGTGACGCCCTTAATCACAAGGAATCTCAAAGGGCTGCACAGACCACAGATTACGGCAAACTACAGACTATTATGACACTATCCCCTGATCTAAAACCTACACCAGGGCAAGGAAAAACTTAAAAAAACTCAGGATAAATCAAGTCTAGACATGTTTATTTGTTTAGCTCTTAACCACAGGGGTCTCAAAGAGCTACACAGACCACAGAATATTGCAAACCGTAGACTATTATGACAACATCCCCTGATCTAAAACCTACATCAAGGCAAGGAAAAACTCAAAAACCTCAAAAGGAGTCAAGTCATGTTTATTTGTGACACCCTTAATCACAAGGAGTCTCAAAGGGCTGCACAGACCACAGATTATTGCAAACCATAGACTATTATGACACCATCCCCTGATCTAAAACCTACCTGAGGGCAATGAAAAACTCAAAAACCTCAACATGAGGAAAATGAAGAAACTTTGAGAAGGGACCGCACATACAGGGTTCTTACACCCATTTTATGGCCAAATTCAAGCACTTTTCAAGCACACTCAAGGACAATTTTTCAATTTTCCCAGTACCTGTAAAGGATGAAATCCAGCGCCTATTTATGCTTGTTGTTGAGTTTCTGACATGAACTTTCCCAACTCATGAACTCGTCTTGATTTAATTTGATTTTCACGAACTGATTGAAGTTAAATATTTGCTCCTGCTCTGAGTACAACTGTCAGCGACACCTATGGTGTCCAAACTGTGGATAAGGGGCTGTCTGCATCACGCTGTTAATATTTTTTAGTGATTCCACTTTTACACAAAGGGGAGAATATCGATGAAAACGAAAGTCATGTTTATTTGTTTGGCCCTTCATCACAAGGAGTCTCAAAGGGCTGCACAGACAATAAGCAGACACCAGCAACATGAAATATGGATCAGAACAGAATGCCCAGAAGACAGCTTCCCGGGGTCTTCATATTTCTATAGATTAGAAGTGTGTTGTAATCCTAGATTTAAACACTTCCCAGGTCGAAACTCAGGGTCATGCATTCCACAGCACCGGGGCCCAAATGGAGAACTTTCTCGAACTTGCCGATTTCTTCTTGGCTCTTGGGATCACGAGTACACCAGAGTTTCAGTGTGAAGGCTCCGGACCGGAACAAAGGGGTAAATTCAATTCTGGTAATCCAAATTTCACATCAGACCATGTTGAAAAAGATGCATGTTCATACGATAGTTTATTTTTTATATGGATATAAAGCATTTTTTTATTCACTGAAGTGTTTTTAATACTCGGAGCAGTGTCTGAAACTCATGACAAAAAGTTAGCGGACATCAGGGCAGACGACTCTGAAAAGTTGCCTGCCCAGCCATAAAGTTGCCTGCCCCATTTTTCACACCTTGAAACACAATAAGACGACTCATCGCAAAAAAGTATTAAGGATTGATAATCCGAATATATAACAGAACAACACTTTAAAATGAAGTTCATTATAAATCTACTTATTTCATTCATTGCATGTATATGTACCTGTATTTACTCATCTTCATTCATGCTATGTTTGCGTTGCGTTGCCTGCTACAAGCCACGTGAACTCCTCATTCCAAGATGCTTTTAATGTACGTTTACGTTTTGTAGCGTCATCAATTTTGTTAGCTTCTTTTGAATTTCTTTTGGGGCTGAGGTTCTGGCTTGATTCCTAGCCACTTTGCCATTTTTCTTGTGTTCTCTGTGCGTCTACTTTGGAAAATGATATGCGAATGCGCGACCTGATAACGCTCGGGAGAGTCCGGAAGCAGGAAATTTCCAAACACACTCTAAACGATAGCAGCACCAGCCATGCAAGGCGCCTACCTGCTCACCAAGGTTTTAAGGTTTTGTAGTGAGTGATGGAGTTTTGGCCAACCACAATTGTTAATGTTCGAAATCTAAAAGCGCCGACCAAGTTTTCAAGCACCACACTATGCCACACCCACTGTGCGAGCTCATTAAGTGTCATGGCGGACTCTGTAAACATAGTCCCAGAGTCAACAGACGAGAAGGAAACGAAGCTTGCGCCGAAGAAGGGCGGTACATCATTTTTTTGGACCATTTTTTGTTTTGACGAAGCGGCCGTGGAACAGAAGAAAACGCCCGTTGCAGAATTTGCAGCCGATGGGGATGATGCCTTGCTCAATCTCGTCTACCTGTTCAGTCAATCGTCGCCTTTGAAAAGGGAGCACATCCCATTTTTTTGTCATTTGGTGGGTTTTATTTCCTTTTTTTCTGGGAACAGTTTGCAGTTTTGTTCAAGTGTACTACAAAATGTGTATCTTTCTTTCCCTGCAGCTTTACACTCCTGCTAACCTGAATATAGGTATGGCTAACAAAGTGTCTACGTAATACAGCTCCCGTCAGCCTCAAATTGGCAATTATACTGACACCGTCATTACTGAATGACCTGAATCCCGGTTTGTCTTCTCCTATGAAATGTCCTGCCTTCCCAGGCGCCCAATTAGCTCCAACCATCAAGTGGCAAACGGGAATCATATCCAAATGGAATGGTGCAGGGTTGGGTAGGGTTACTTTAACTGGATTACTTTTGGATGACTCCAATACCAAATATGCTAATAAAAGACAAAAAAAAGTAAATAGGAATAAAATGATGACTCACAACACGTGGTAAGCTTTCTCTCCTGGCTTTGATCTCTTTGATCTCCGGCAAAACTAACATCAAATGCGACCAGGGTTGGGTAGGGTTACTTTAAATGGATTACTTTCAAAGACTTTTGGATTACTCCTAATCCAAATATGCTAATAAAAGACAAAAGAAACTAAATATGAATAAAATGATGACTCACAACACGTGGTAAGCTTTCTCTCCTGGCTTTGATCTCTTTGATCTCTGGCAAAACTAACATCAAATGCGACCAGGGTTGGGTAGAGTTACTTTAACTGGATTACTTTCAATTACTTTTGGATTACTTCAATACCAAACATACTAATAAAAGACCAAATAAACCAAATATGAATAGAATGATGACTCACAACACGCGGTAAGCTTTCTCTCCTGGCTTTGATCTCTTTGATCTCCGGCAAAACTAACATAAAATGCGACCAGGGTTGGGTAGGGTTACTTCAACTAGATTACTTTCAATTACTTTTGGATGACTCCAATACCAAATATGCTAATAAAAGACAAAAGAAAGTAAATAGGAATAAAATGATGACTCACAACACGTGGTAAGCTTTCTCTCCTGGCTTTGATCTATTTGATCTCCGGCAAAACGAACATAAAATGCGACGGAAACAAAATGAGAATAAATCCAAACAGCTTGCCAACATCATTTTTGCCCTTCCATGTGTTCCGTTACTCCCCAAGCCTGCACAAAATTGAGTCATTTGATTCCTATTTAGTTTCTTTTGTCTTTTCTTAGCATATTTGGTATTAGAGTAATCCAAAAGTCATTGAAAGTAATCAAGTTAAAGTAACCCTACCCAACCCTGGAATGGTGTTTACCGTAGAGTTGAGGACAAGAGAGATGAAATGTCAGCAGGGTTCGTATGGGAGCTTGAAATCCTTGAAGATGCTTATGTTTTAATGTCGTGTTTAACAAGTAGTGAATGTTTATTAATTATTATTCATGTCCTGTGGGACTGAGGATAAGCGAGCAATTAAGAAATTGAATAGATGTGGTTGCAGACAAAAATGTGGTTGTAGTTGATTAGGTATTTTTCAAGTTACTTGAAAATGGTGAGAAAACTCGGGTTGTATTTCTATTTTTTAGCCACTGGAAGGCTTTTGTGTTTCATGTTGGACTTGATAGTAATATTATTTCAAAACACCTTTCAGGACACCAGAGGTCGCTGTACACAGAATATCAAACAACCTGAGTGACAGGAAGGAAGTGAATGTTCACTTATTTCCTCCATTTATTTTAACGATTAAAAGGCTGATTTAGTTTAAGTGTGATATAATAATCCCACTATCTGCGAAAATTGATAAATCATGTTTTTAAAAATCTATATTATTCAAATGTTTTCGTCTTGTACATTTTTAACGCTCATTTTTTATTAACCAGCAAAATCCAAACTAGGGCCCGTGGGCCGCATCAGTCTCGCACATCAACTGAATCCGGCCCGCGAAAACTGAACTTCTTCTTGTCAATGACCTGCAGTTTTTAATGCGTCCACTGGAGGTCACTAAATCATGCAATAAAACACTCGATGTAGCCTTATTAACAGGGGTGTCAAACCCATTTGAACTCGGGGGCCACACGATAGAACAAACATTCTGTCGGGGGCCGGACTAGTAGATTAAAGAGAAAGAAAAAGGGATAAAGAAATCAGAGAAAGAGGGAGGGAAAAGAAGAGAGGGCAGGACAAAGAAAGAGAGAGACAGAGAGGGAGAAAAAAAAGACAAAAATTCGTGAGAGAGGGGGAAAAGAAAGGGAGAGAAAGAAAGAAATCAAAAGAGAAATAGAAAGAGAGAAGGGGAGAAAAGAAAGCGTGAAGGGTATGAAGAAAGAAAGAGAGAAAGAAAGAGAGAAAGAAAGAGAGAAAGAAAGAGAGAAAGAAAGAGAGAAAGAAAGAGAGAAAGAGAGAGAGAAAGAAAGAAAGAAAGAGAGAGAGAGATAGATAAATAAATACAAGTACAGTGTCTCTGTGAGAGGCACCTGGCTTTGGCAACCTCAAGTTGACATATTTCAACCTGCTGCTTGTTTTTCTCTTGTGCTTCTCTGAGGGCCGGATTCAATCCCTCAGCGGGCCTGACTTGGCCCGCGGGCCGCCTGTTTGACACCTGTGCCTTATTACATCGAGTTTTCCAATGCAAATGATCAAATTTAGTGCTAAAAAAGGGAGGTATTATTTTGTTATTGCTCTTAAAGTTTTTTATTTGTCTCATCTCATCTCATTAGCTACACCGCTTATCCTCAGTAGGGTCGCGGGGGTGCTGGAGCCCATTTGTAAATTGATTTAATTATTTTTATATTTAGTGTGTTTTAAAACCAGTTGGGGGAAATGGTCCCATTATAAACAAAGAGACATTAAAACACAACTTGTGCACGCGTGAAAACAGTTCTTTGAAGGGTCTAAAGTTCTCTCTGATGGTGTTTGGTTGTCACTGATGCCTAGAAGTTTCCTGTAGCGTGGCATCTCCATGGTCTGGATTTTTTTCCAGTTTGGCTGTGAAAGTCCATGTTCTGCAAATGTAGAGAAAGCTATAAGTCTTGCATAAGTCTGATCTTTGATTTCACTGCTATGTTCTTGTCCCTCCAGATGGGTTTAGGTCAGGGGTGTCAAACTCATTTTAACTCGGGGGCCACACCATGGAACAAACATTCTCTCGGGGGCCGGACTAGAAGTTTAGAGAGAAAAAAAGGGAGAGAAAGAAATAAGAGGGAGAGGGGGAGAGAAAAAGAGAGGGGGTGGGACAAAGAAAGAGAGGAAGGGAGAAAGAGAGAGTGAGAATGTGAGACACAAAAGAGATAAAAGATAAATAGTGAAAGAGGGGCAAAGAAAGAAATCCAAAGAGAAATGGAGAGAAAGAGAGAGGGAGAGAGCGACAGAAGACAGAGAAAGGAAAAAAAGGAAGAGAGCAAAAGAATGTAAAAAGGCAGAGAGAGAGAGGGGGGAGGGAGGGAGAGAGAGAGAGAGACAGAAGACGGAGAAAAGAAAAAAAGGAAGAGAGCAAAAGAATGTTAAAAGGCAGAGAGAGAGAGAGACACAGAGAGAGAGACAGAGAAAAGAAAAAAAGGAAGAGAGAGACAGAAGACAGAGAAAAGAAAAAAAGGAGAGGGAGAGAGCGAGAGAGAGATACACAGCTTTTGAGAAGATAGACAGAGAGAGAGAAGAAAAAAAGGAAGAGAGCAAAAGAATGTAAAAAGACAGAGAGAGAGAGAGACACAGAAGACAGAGAAAAGAAAAAAAGGAAGAGAGAGAGAGAGAGATACACAGTTTTTGCGAGAGGCACCTGGCTTTGGCAACATCAAGTGGATGTATTTCAACCTGCAGCTCGTTTTTCTCTTGCGCTTCCCTCAGCGTTGTCTCACGGGCCGGATCCAATCCCTCAGCGGGCCTGATTTGGCCCGCGGGCCGCCTGTTTGACACCCTGGGTTTAGGTCTACTGTGGTTTGAGCTATCCTGGCCATAATTTCTGGTTCTGACCCCTCTTCAGTTATGGTGACAGGTTCTAGGTCTCTGTGGTTGATGGCGATACCTTGGGGATTTTTGGTCAAGACTTTAGCTTTTTCTGTGCTGATTTCCATCCCATACTGGCTTGAAGCTTAGTCCAGGCGATTGTCCAGATGAGTTCCTGTTCTTCTCCTGCCCATCCAGCAATATCATCAGCAAAACAGGTCCTTTAATACTGACTGTACCTTCATTTTGTTCCGGAGCTTCGGAATGGATCTTCTCCAGGAGGATGTTGAATAAAGTTGGATAAAGAATACAGGCTCGCCTCACACCGTCTGAGGTTCACTGTCGGCATTGGCACACAGTTGGTCAATGGTCTGGACTAGTTTCTGTCCCATGTTGTACTTCCGTGTGGTGGCCCACAGAGCAGATTGCTACACTCTGTCAAACGCCTTCTTGAAATCAACAAAAACGTGATAAAGGTTTCTCTGGTGTTGTCGAAACTTCTCACTTCAGGTTAAAAATCTGTTCTGTGGCGCTCATTCCCTCCCTGAAACCTGCATGTTATTCGGCTAAGATGTTTTCAGCCTGTGGTTTCAGTCTGATTAGTAGGACCTCAAGCATAACTTTACTGACATTGCTGAAGATACTGATGGTTTCTATAGTTGGTTTCCTTTCTTTGGTAGCATATTTGCTGGCGATTTTGTCCATGCCAATCTTTGTCAAAATCTCAATCGTTTGCTTACCACAGTTTCCTATGATATCTGATGGGATCTTGTGGATTCCTGGAGATTTTCCGTTCTTCAGTGAGTAATTGCTGCCTCCACCTCTTCTCTGAGGATAACGAAGTCATCACTTTCCACAGAGCCGAAATTTTTAAGGACAACGTGGTCTCTGTAAAGTAGGTTTAAACGTATTTGCTCAAGGTGTGCATGTCTAAACAGTTGATGTTCCTTTTGGCCGTCTCTTAGTCTTCCTGTCTTTGTTTAAAGGTGTCGGTGCTTCTCCATGGGGGCGGTCTTTTGTCTCGGTTTCAACATACCAGTACTTTTCCTATGTCTTGTGGTTTCAATAAAACACAAAGGCTGACGGGGGGTGACCCAGAGTGAGTGAGTGTGGACGAGCGAGTTGCTTGTCTTCCAGCTAGTCTCCCCGCTGCAGCTGGTTAAAAACATAAGTCTTTGCCTGATATTTCTTCCACCATTAGACAATTTATAGCTGTCCCACACGTCAGTGGTCTACTTCTTAGACCCCACAGTCTCTTTGTTTCAGGTGGTTGTAGAGTTTTGAGCAGTGTTCTGTCCATCTATTCATGATCTCTTCTTAAGTTCTTATTCTCTGCATGATCCTGAATGCTGCAGATTTTTGTTTGCGGGAGGTCTTTTACAATCTGGAATGCTTTCAAATTGTTCTTGTTGAGGCACTCTTCGAACTCCGAGCATTAGTCTTCGATCCATTTCTCCTTTGCTTCTCTCAAGCTTTTTCTAATTTCTTGTAGGCTGCTTTATACTTGGCTGCTCCTCCTGGGTTGTTTCCTCTCTTCTTTTTTTACTTTTACTTTTCGCACTGTTGGAGAATTTCGTTTGGAACCCAAGGCTTTATCTACTTTGAAGCAGCAAAATTTTTTTAGAAAACACAGTCATCGTCTCCGAGAACTTTGTGGTCAGGATTTCGACATCCATCACTATATACAGAAAAAATAAATACTGTATTTTCCGCACTATAAGGCGCACCTAAAAGTCTTAATTTTTTTCAAAAGCTGACCATGCGGCTTATAATACAGTGCGCCTTATATATGGATCAATATTAAGTCGCAAAGTCTTGCAACTAATGCAAAGCAGCCGCCGACTAGATTTTCCCCCGAAGGCGAAGTAGTCCGCGGTGTATGCTGGGATTTATATACCGGCGTTTCATTTCCTAACCAATGCGTCAATCATCATTTGAATCGATCACTATTGGCTAAAGTTATTCGGAGGTAAAGAGGGCGGATCCTTTTTATCATTTACAGGCTAGCATAGGCTAAAGGGGCAAAACAAAGCCAGCAATTGGCCGAAAAAGATGAATGTGAATAGCATGTTGGGTTGACGGCATAGAGAAAACAGTATTTTACTATTCTGTAGTGTATTTGTAAATATTTTACTCTCCTGGATTAACTACACTCACGGATATAAGAGGACCAGGGTTGCACATTATTATTAAACACAACGACTTCGGTGAGCTACTCCGGCTATATATTTTCCCAGTATCTTGTTTCAGAGTGATATCGATGTTTCTGTGATGGGTCTTTTTTTAAATTAAACTCAATTTCAAGTGTTTATTGTCATATGCACAGTAAAGTTGCGAGCGAAAAAGAAAATAGAAACTAAAGAATGGTTGGCATTTCTTGAATCCCAAGACTTTAACCTTCCGAATGATATTTGGAACGATGCATTTGAGTGACATCGTACGGACACAGCATCCGCACGTGTCTGAGACACGTATTTGCTTCTTTGCAAGCTTTCGGAATGTTAAGGGGGTAATAAGTTGGACTGAACTATCTGACTGTTTTGTTGACGTTCCCATTGTAGCGCCTTATAATCCGGTGCGCCTTATGTATGGAAGATATAGGACCAAAAACTATTTTTTGGGGGTGCGCCCTATAACCCGGTGCAACCATTTTTTTTCTCCGTCCCGGCAACAGCGCACATTTTTTGAAACCAATGCAGCAGGCGACTCAAAACAATAGCCGATTTCTGATCGAAACAGTCAAAAATTGGACAAAAAGAGGTGTTACCATTTTATGATTCACGATTGTTACGAGAAAACTTTTTTTAGTACACAAAACGAGAAACTTCAAACCAACGTTCGGTTTCCTCTTAGCAACGTCATCGTCGGACTGCAGACCTTTCTAAACCTATTTTGCCGACTAAAATCTTGACGGCTCAAATTGTAGACGATGGTATTCTTTTCAACGCCGACAGAGATCATAGGACACGCCAAGACATATTTCTGTACGTCACACACGCAAACACAGCAATTTGCTAACAATAAGAGAACGACTTTTTTTGAAATGTTCACAAAATAATATAAATACGGTCTGTCCTGGTGCATCGTCTAAATTGCATCATGTCCAGTTTTGATGAAGTCAGGACCAGATCTTCTTATCTAAAACACCTCCGATACTTCCTTGGAACTCTAAAAAAAGACAAAAAGTTTATCACCAGTGACACCTAAAACAAAGTACAGAAATCCCTCATTTTGGCGGTTTATTTTTGTTTCTGCAGCAGACAACACACAGCAAATGCTTTCACTAAGGCAGGTTGCGGGGGATGTGTGTGTGTTGAGTGGGCGTGACTGTGTGCTCGGCTGTGATAGGCTGGAGAGTCAAACAGCCAAAGTGTGCGAGTAAATGTACTCACCCGAAAAACTGCAATAGTATTTGAGCAGCTTGATACATTGAAAAAAAACCCTCATCATTTAAGTCAGACTGAAGAAAGTCAGAAGCGCGCAAAGAAATGCTGATCACCACCAGGTGCTCCGTGGATTGTTATTGGGTCCGGGAAGTGACAGAGGCGGCGTCAGGAGAGGAAGTAAAAGTGGGGTTGCAGGTCCGGCCTAATGCTGCGGCTAGGCTATTTTACAACTCTCACAAAAGCCACCCCTGCCAAGCAGATCCATTACCCAAGAAACGGGGGAAATATTTGTGACTGTTGTATTTTATTCATCACGGCCATGTGGCTCAATCAGAGGATCCTCGATGCAGCTAACCTGCTGCTCTCTACATTGCTGTCTTACACTGAAAGGAGAAGCCGTTCAATTTCATTACACTTTTGTATATCGACAATCTACAAGACCCCATTCATTTAACTGAAATTCTGTGTTTTTAATCGTAGATCTATAATTGCGAAGGACTTTATATTTTGTACGATCAAATACAAATTACATTTAATGCAAAAGATATTCACTGGCTGAGCTGTGGGGCAGGTCATTGCGACCTAGTGGAGGATGATTTTTTTCAACAGCAGGAACTGGGACAAGGGCTGACGCAAGAGAAGCCTCTGTGACGCAGGAAGGCAGCCATAGTTTGGAGAAGTTGTTCTGATAAGCTCTGCTGATATGAGTTTTTTAGACATAGCGACGCCCTTTGGCGAGGAGGTGGTGAAACTGGCACCTGGCGCGCCCATGGGAAGAGCCGACACGCCAGCTTGGGAGAGAGGCGTGGGCAGAGGAAGAACTTCAGAAGATCGAGGGACAATCGAGAGAGGAGGCTCGACGAAGACTAATTTGATGGAATTCACTTCGTTTATTATTTAAGAATTTAAATCTGCCCCCTAGTGGCCTTGGGGGTATGGCTGGGAGGTTGTGGTTCAAGCCTCGGCCGAGTCATACCTAAGACTTAAACCTTGGTACCCGTTGCCTCCCTGCTTTGCGTTCAGCATTAGGGGTTGGAATTGGGGGGTTTGGTCACCTAATGACTTTCAACACCTCAGTTGGGTTGAGCGAGGGGGCTGGGAATCCCCTCCTCTGAATCAATGTCCCAAAAAGAGTCAGAAATGACTCTAGCCACCTCCCAGTAGGGGGATATGGCTGTGGTATATATATATATATATATATATATATATATATATATATAAATATAAATCTGCCCCCGTGTGGAAATGCCGGTGTCTTGTTCATTTTTCCATAAAGAAACGAGCATACATTGTTAGGCGAATGTAAGTTGTGTTTGGTTAATGGAGTCAGATAACTAATTCGAACAATTTGGTAAACGCTACATTTTTAATAGTTTATTTCCTAACAATTGTTATTTTGTTACGGTCGTATATATTATCGGTCAAAGATATCTAATAATTAAATAAATGCAGGATTTCTTGCGAAAAACGAAGGATGACTGTACCTTGAAGTATGCAACAAGGTAACAGTGAGGTGAGATCTTCTTGACTATTTCCCCTTGGTGGCCGTGCTCCTCCTCTGCTGAGACACACTGTAAATCTCCTGAAGCTGCGATTTTTGGTCATCACTCAGAGGACCTGTCAAACGCTGGTACCAAGCCACATCTGTATTTTGGACCCCTAACAGGAAGCAGGAAAAAATGGATTTGCATTAAGAGAAACATGGTTGATGACCCTCAATTCCAGACTAAAGCAGCCGATTAAAAGCCGCAATCGCAAATATAAGGGAGAAACAGAACTTGTTTTTTGTATAAGCCGCACCAGATTATAAGCCGCAGTCTTAAACAGAAATAAAATTAGACGATTCACGTCCGTTTCTTACATTTTTTAAAAATCAGCGGGAAAATGTCTGGTCATGGGCAAATTCAAGCACTTTCAAGGCCGATCTTACAAATTTTCCAGTACCTTTAAAGGAAGAAATCCAGCCATGGTAGAAATACAGTTTTTTTGTTCTTGACTTTGCTTCTAGTATATTCTTTGTGCTATTTCTAAATGTTCTTATTTATGATCTTTTTGTGTCAACGGGCTGCTATAAACTGACATGAATTCTGCTACGTCACACTTGTTCACAAACACAAAAAGGCTCAATGGGTGTTGGGTAAAAATGGGATTCAATATAGAAAATGGTGTACTCATTTTAATGATATTGCTCCAAAGCAGAGCACATTTTATCTTTCGATCGAATCTTGATATTTTGCTTTTTTCATACTTATTGTAATCTCTATTGTTTGCCCATTTTTGGAGGATCTATGTCCGAATTCTAAATAGTTATTTTTTTGTGCATGTTATCATTTATCAATAGCACTGAAGAGTTAATATTTTTAATCTATATTTTATTGCTTGCAATTTCAGGGATTTTGTATTGTTTGTGTTGCTCAGTGTGTAAAAGCTAAAATTCTTTTGTATTTTAATCAACAATATATGTATTTACTGTATATTTCATTTGTTTTTATTAGGGACCCTCTCCAAATCTTTAAAATACTAATTGCTAAAAAAAAATGATGGATAATGTTTCATTAATATCGATAATAGTTAAAAAAAAAGTGAGAAGACGAAAGACCCAGCTCTCTCATTGAGCTGAACCAAAAAAGCGAGTGTTCTAAAAAGAGCTGTCCTCTTGGGTGTGACGAGTAGGGGGCAGTGATAGCCTCATTTTCACACACTTTAAAAAAAAATGTCATTATGTATTCCTTGGTCTAGAAAGTCAGACTGCCAAGAAACGCGGCAATGGCCACAATTTTAAGCACTTCACCAGAAATTCAAACATTTTCCTGACCTTGAAAACACAACATTAAAATGGAAGCATTTCAAAGATGTCACGCCCCTAAACAAACCCCGTCTAGTTCAGAAAAGTAACACATAGAGCTGTTTTTCAGACCGCTTCTGCAGCTGTCAATCTTGACATCAACCAGCGCAGAAATCTCAGAAGCCTGTACAATCACAACAGCCTGTACTCATGCTGAGCCATCGATCTTAAGCTCTCCCATCCCTCGCGCATGTGACAGAAGTGATAGAGGAGACGAAGTGTTCCTACATAAATAATCATTTTACACTAATGCTTGGAATCATTCTAACAAGTGGTGTCGGCTGATTGAGTGTTAGTGTGGTTGCAACTGTATTTTTCAGGTATGTTTTTCCTATCTGGGGGAAACCGGTGACATCATATGAGATAGATATATATAGATAGATAGAGATATATAGATAGAGAGAGAGGGATAGAGAGAGATAGAGAGACATATGAATAGAGATAGATAGATAGAGATAGAGAGAGAGCAATATAGATAGATAGAGACATAGAGATAGAAAGATAGATAGAGATAGAGGAATAGATATAGAGAGATAGAGCAAGAGAGAGAGAAAGATAGATAGAGATTAAGGGGGAAAGAGAGAGACAGATAGATAGAAAGAGATAGATAGATAGAGATGGATAGATAGATAGATAGAGAGAGAGATAGATAGAGATATATAGATAGGGATAGAGAGATAGAGATAGCTAGACAGATAGATACTTTATTTATCCCGTAGGGAAATCCACACTTCCAGCAGTATACTTGTCTAGAAAAAAAAATAATAAAATAAAAAATATAGAATACAAAAATACCCAATATAACGTGTTTATATAGAGTATTTCAATAGTGCTACGGAAAATACACACTGTCATAAAAATAGGGTAATACGCAAATGTGGGGGTGGGGTTGAATGTGGGCTTTTACTCGCCCGGGTGGAGTTAAAGAGCCTCATGGCATGAGGAAGAAATGATCTCCTCAGTCTGTCCATGGGACTGTTATACTGTTATCAGTCTGATGATTATGTGGTACCCCCTTCCTTATTAGCAACTAGTGTCTGCATGTATGATGACTTTTTTATGTAGTAGTAGCAATGGTTGGTCTCCTCTCTATAACTGTCATGTGTGCAAGGGATGGGAGAGCTTAAAATCAGACGCACGACTCAGTATGTGTACAGGGTGTTTTGATTGGACAGACTTTTTAATGTTAGTCAGAACAGTGCATTGAGTTTTGTTTTAAGAATGTTGTTGTCACACTCCTGCGTATCAAAGCGGCGCTGCCACGAGCGGCTGCCTTTTCCAGCAGCTGCCCTATTGTTTTATTGTCTGCTCCAACCTTCGGTGTTTTTTCTTCCCGTTTTGACAACTACACTATGGATTACTTTTATCCTATGGACATGGGTTTTAGCGCACAAAAATGCGTCTAATCAAGGAATCAACTCCTTGCCCTGAAGAATTCTCGTGCCGGCGTGATGAAGGGGCCTATCGTGGAAGAAGAGCCGGAGCTAGCTAAGCGGCTAGCGGCGTTATAAGTCTTCGGTACCATCCGTAATCATGGTAAATGCGAACTCACCACCAAATAAGATCATCGAGTGCTGGTGGAAAACATCGAAGCGCACAGGGAGCGCAGTTGCTGTGTTTTGCGGAAACGTGGCTCACGTTTAGCATTCCGGACGCTAACGTGTAGCCACCCGGAGCTATCCGGCTTCAACGCCGCTATACAGAGACACGAAAGCTGGGGGGAATCGGAGAGGAGGCGGACTTGCTAACACGAGGTGGTGTATCCCTGGATTTTCACAAAGAAAAGATTTCCATCTGCCACAGGGATGTTGAACTTTTGGACTAGCGTGACGTCATCCACTCCGCTACAAGCACCCCTAGGGCATCATGTTAATCTGTTAATAAACAACGGGGTAGACTGCTGGAAGTGTGAATTTCCCTACGGGGATGAATAAAGTATCTATCTATCTATCTATGTAAATCTATCCAATATTGACTGCTGCGTAATTGATTAAGATTGTCCTCTGCCGACAGATCCTGTAAACGAATGTCTTAATCATGGCACGACAAAATGTGTCACTTTTCTGTATTTGACGTTTCCCCGCTGATCAAAAATGTGAAAAAATGGATATAAATGAGGTCTTTTTTTGCTGTTCAAGCCAGAGGCTTAGAATCCGGGGTTGAAATTTGCGCATGCGGACGGAATTGGTATGACAAGCATAGAAAAAGAAAATTGAAAAATTGGACTCACTGAGTAGGGCAGCTGCAAAGAACTGATATTCATCGATGCCGTTGTCGTAATCCAGGGGTGTGCTGTACTCTTCCAGGGGTGTCCCTTCCAACCAATTCTCATCGTCCCAGTCGTCGTCTTCGTCGGTGCTCTCGTCTCCCTGGCCCATCGGTACGCCGGCTTGCTGCTGCTCGTGGCCGCGTTTCTCGTCCACCTCGTCCTCGTCACTCGGAATCTCCTCTGCGATTGCACAACAGTAGGGATTTGATGACGATGGCGGCGCGCACGGACGCAGAGGCTCACAGCTCTTCAGCTAATGTTCTGTTTATTACCGTTCTCTTGTACTTTGTGCTTTCTTTTCTGGACACGTTTGGCCAATAATACCGAGAGTCGGGAGGAACTTATAAAATTGGGTCTTCGTCTAAATGGACTTTTTGGGCACTTTTTATACCACCTTTGATATCCCGCAAGAAACACAAAGGCTTGCGGGATGTCCGTGGGTGGCCGACCCACTTACGGATCGGCGTAGGGATCGCAAACAAAAGCGGGGCTGTGGCTCAGGTCACGGTGCTAGGTCAAGGGAGCTACATCGGCGAAATGGCAGAGAAGTACACGAAGATGATGGAATTGTGTCTAATTCCACCAATATTTCTTCATCGATCTTGCCAGTCAATTGACGCCTGAGACTCAACACGCCCGAACGGCGACATCTTGTGACGATCTCTACAAAGACTTCAGCTAAGTTACCCCGATTTTAGCTAACCTGCATTGGCTCCCTGTTAGCTTAAGATGTGATTTGAAGGTTCTGTTGGTAGTAAACCAAATCATGCATGGAATTGCTCCCTCATTTCATTTACCCCTATGTTCCAGTCCGGAGCCTTCGCTCTGAAAACGCTGGTCTACTAGGGTATCCCAAGAGTCAAGAAGAGATCTTACATGAGTGTAATTTCCATTGAGAGTCGCTCAGGTGCAATAGTAAGTCTGTATCGTAAACATATGGCGCTTTTCCACCTTTCGCCTTGCCATTTTCGGTTTTCCATTATGAAAAAGTACCTAGTTCTAACTCCTCAGGTTTACGACCTTTATCGAGGCCCCAGGGGCTAAAACGTCACACGGGTCACTGTCGACCTTCCATTTGTCAGAAAGCATCTTCCCCGAGACCAGATCCAAAACAAATCGCCACCATTGTGTCGCGTTTCACCGTGACAAAAACGACTTTTCCGAGTTGTAACGACCTGTAATTCTACAGTTGGCGAGCTGCAGTCGATGGAACTAAATTGTAATGGTTCTGACTGCTGGGTATTAAGCTATAGGATAAGCTAACGTCCGTAGCCAATATAAGCATGTGTGCTCATCGATGGTAGACCATGAAAAAAAAAAAAATCACATAGCTGGTCTTGAAAATCAGCTTTTTGGTAAATTTAGGAAAGAAAAAATCTGATGAGCTGCAACTCGGGACTATTCGAAATCGAAAATAGTCGCTAGTTGCGGCTATGCACAACAGCAAGGAATCCGAAATGATGGATTGTTCCGTGCACATCAAACACATGGTAAGATGATGATTGCAAAACACCCTTTTAGAAATGCCTAGGGTACAGTGCTCTCTTTTTGTATTCTACAAACTCAAAATACGTTATATGTCGAAGTGTCCTTGGGCAAGACACTGAATCCCTAAGGCCCCCAATAAGCAGGTCGGCGCCTTGAATGGCTAACGCCCTATTGGTGTGTGAGTGTGTGTGTGAATGGGTAAGTGTGAAGCACATAGTAAAGCACTTCGGGAGGTCTTCATTGACTTGACAAGCGCTATAGAAATGCAGACCCTTTACCATTTCATTGTAATTGTGCAGTTTGTATTCTTCCTTGCTGTTGTACAGTGTGATGCTCAACAAACTAATTGTTCCCCAGTGATTAAGGATCTTGTATCAGATTGGTCACAGAAACGCTGCTCCCCGTCATTGCCGACGTCCGGCTCATCTACGAAGAGCGGGATGACGCTGTACACCGAAAAACAACGGCGACCAGACGATAAAGGTGCTGTATCTTCTCAAAGTTTCTTCATTTTCCTCATGTTGAGGTTTTTGAGTTTTTCCTTGCCCTCAAGTAGGTTTTAGATCAGGGGATGGTGTCATAATAGTCTGTAATAGTAGTGATTTGCAATAATCTGTGCAGCCCTTTCAGACTCTTTGTGATTAAGGGCTATACAAATAAACTTGACTTGTATCTCATTCAGATCAGGAGGCATCTCCTGCTAATGGAATGCATGGAAAACAGTACTATCTGCTACATGTGGGGGGAGCAACCCCCTAACCAAAAAACAGGCTGGAGACAGATGGGTGTACTTGCCCAAGACACACCACAGGAAGTGGCACCCCCCCCAATGACCCTGGCGGTTAAGGGATCTGTGAGCTTTGTAGCGCTTATATTTTGGCTGCACTACACAATATAACAACATCGCGTAGTCATTTATTACACAGTGTCTCTTTAAACTATCGTATTACGGCGAGGGCACCAAACTATCGACCGAGGGCAACTGACCGTTTTGATCCACGTCCGAGCCTTTGGTGTTGGCCAGTAGGTCGGGTTTGTTGTGATGGGAAGCGGAAAGGTGCTTCAGACCCAAGAAGAGAAGCAGAACAGAAGGAAGGATTTGGGCGGCCACGTCCTCCAGGGCTGCCGGCCGGTTCGGAAGCTCCATCAGCACGCTGAGGCCGATGATGCACATCTTGCGGTCGTGGATCCTAGAATTCAAAAATGGAAGAAAAGGGCAGGATTTCACTCAAGCTGCAACGATGAGTCAACTTTTCATGAATTCCATTGTCGACTGGGCACGTTTTCCCCACTGAGTAAGGCATCTCTGCTGAGAGTCAATCATGCGCAATAGTTTTACGAGTATACAGAAATGACGGTGTCAAAATCAAGTACTGTTGTGGATGGAGTCGCCTTGCATAAGGAACGCATTAGGATACAAAGAGGGTAAATTCCAGCTTGTTTATCCCGAGTGCAAATGTCGGCGAATGTTATTAATGATCGCCCTGGCCGGACAAAAGAATGGCGTTCGTCCTGCCAAGTTTTCTTGGCAGGGAACATGCCAGGTCGAACCGACACCAGCAACAACAGTTCCTAGAAATGTGGAGTCGAAGATTACAGAACATCTGTCCGGTAGCGTGCATGTACACGTGCAAGGGGGACGGGAAAAAGTAATACTCATGTTGTATTAGGATATAAAAAGCCACCTGTCTCTGAAGATGAAGAGAGACTTCGAGATTTGCTGACGAAGTTAAATAAACGAACTCTCCCTCCCACGCCAAGACTCCGTTGCACCTTGTTGTTCAAGTATTATGGGGCACATTGCTCGGGCTGTTTCCACAATAGTACGTGTACCAAAACTTCTAAAGTTTGGGAGCATTTTAGCCTTGACACACCCAATAAAAATAACTTCCAGCAAAGTTTGCAAAGCAGATGTTGCGTATTATGGCAGTACCTCAGTGACACACCAATATCAGACAGTTCAAAAAAGGAGTCTGACTCGCCTCGGTAAGATTCAAGTGACATTCAGGCCAATACGGTTTGGACGACATGCATTGTAAATTGTATACGGGTAAATTTGGTTATTAATGATAGCTTGAGCTTTAGGTCAGATTGTGCCTGATAAACATCCATCCATTCATTATCTGTATCACTTATCCTCAGTAGGGGGTGCTGGAGCCCATCCCAGCTATCTTAGGGCAGTGTGTAGGGGACACACTGAACAGGAATTTGATTTAAACCCATGACCTCAGAACTGTTCTGTGACTGTGCTAACCACTCATCTGCCGTGCCGCTCCCGTGACAAACATGTTTAAAATGAAATGCATGTAATATTTCGCTTTAATCAGATGCTGAAACGTTATAAAAAACGACAAACTTCAGTTGTTAAAGGCCTTCAATTTGCTGAGAATCGTTAGTTTTTTTTACAGGGTTTGCAGTTGACCACTAAATGTACTTTACAAAACGCATGTATTTGTTTCCCTACTGCCTTACTGCAGCCTATACTTGGTTTGCGACAGGAATCGAACCGGGATCGTGACAGGGAGGGCTCCTACACGATCCACATGACCACTAGTCACACAGATGACATAAGAGGCAATAGCGCTCATGTTATTATCACATTCACAACAGTGTGGTCTAATGTCTATACGTATGAAAAAGAGCCTGCATACTATTTTGTTGAAAGACTTTCTGTTTTGTTTCTGTCTTTCGCAAAATTATTGAGGTTCATGTGAAGAAGTGGAGAGACTGTTTAAGCCCAGGGTGTCAAACAGGCGGCCCGCGGGCCAAATCAGGCCCGCTGAGGGATTGAATCCGGCCCGTGAGACAACGCTGAGGGAAGCGCAAGAGAAAAACGAGCTGCAGGTTGAAATACGTCCACTTGATGTTGCCAAAGCCAGGTGCCTCTCGCAAAAACTGTGTATCTCTCTCTCTCTCTTCCTTTTTTTCTTTTCTCTGTCTTGTCTCTCTCTCTTCCTTTTTTTCTTTTCTCTGTCTTCTGTCTCTCTCTCTGTCTTTTTACATTCTTTTGCTCTCTTCCTTTTTTTCTTCTCTCTCTCTGTGTATCTTCTCAAAAGCTGTGTATCTCTCTCGCTCTCTCCCTCTCCTTTTTTTCTTTTCTCTGTCTTCTGTCTCTCTCTCTCTTCCTTTTTTTCTTTTCTCTGTCTTCTGTCTCTCTCTCTCTGTCTCTCTGCCTTTTGACATTCTTTTGCTCTCTTCCTTTTTTTCTTTTCTCCGTCTTCTGTCTCTCTCTCTCTCTCTCTCTCTCCCTCCCTCCCCCCTCTCTCTCTCTGCCTTTTTACATTCTTTTGCTCTCTTCCTTTTTTTCCTTTCTCTGTCTTCTGTCGCTCTCTCCCTCTCTCTCTCTTTCTCTCCATTTTGGATTTCTTTCTCTGCCCCTTTTTCACTATTTATCTTTTATCTCTTTTGTGTCTCACATTCTCGCTCTCTCTTTCTCCCTTCCTCTCTTTCTTTGTCCCACCCATTTTCTTTATCTCTCCCCCTCTCTCTTATTTCTTTCTCTCCCTTTTTTTCTCTCTAATCTTCTAGTCCGGCCCCCGAGAGAATGTTCGTTCCATGGTGTGGCCCCAGAGTTAAAATGAGTTTGACACCCGTGGTTTAAGCTATCAGAACGTACTATGCAAATCACAGAGTAAAAAGTGAGATAATGAGATAAGCTCTAGTGCCTTTTAGTACGTCACCCGTAACAATGGATGTCTAGTGGAAAAGTGTAGGTGCACTCACCACCACGATCGAGTTCCAATCCCTTCGCATAGAATAATGTTGAATTGATCAATCATGACTCAAATATTGTAACGCACACCTATGAATACTGTGTGCATTTCTGATCCTATCTATGAAATGATCTGCATTTCTATATCGCTTTTCAAGTCAATGACTTCCCAAAAGCGCTTTACAACCTGCTCCACATTTCCCAATAGCGGCCTTCTATTGCAGCCATGTAAGACGCTAACCTGCTTATTGGGGGTATTAGGGGTTCAGTGTCTTACCCAAGGACACTTTGACATGTGACACGGACGAGCCAGGATTCGAACTGGGATCCCTTGATCCCAAGACAAGCGCTCTACCTCCTGAGCTACTGCCGCCCCCTACTGTATTCTGCGGTATACAAGGCGCAATTTAAAATTTCTGGCCAAGAAAGTCGGCGAGGAGTCCACTATTGAGACAGCCCGACTATTCATACGGTTCACAATCGGGCACGCAAACACAAAAACGCTGTTGTTCCTGACCCGAGGAAGAACTCTGTGTCGTTCATCCACTGGTTGATGAAGTGTGCGGCGATGGTGTGCGGCTTGTTGGGGAATCGAACGTTGTCCAAGGTGTGCATGAGGACGGCCGGACTGTAGAAGAGGGCGGCGATGGCCACCTCCAAGCACATAACGCGAAGCTTGTTGGATTTGACGCCCCGAGTCAAACGCTCCAGCGCCGCCTCCACAAACAGAGGGATGCACTGCAGTTGGGACACGCAATAGCACAACCGACAGAGTCTTAAAGTCTCAAATAAATAAAAGGACAGATGATATTCAATTCTTTGATCTTAGTTTTTCCCTTTCAAGTCTTTCTTACATGGTTTACTCTTGCATACAATGGTTCACTACGTTGATATCAATGACAATAAAGACAATTCCATCCATCCATCATCTTGTTAGGAATTACCGTATTTTCCGCACTATAAGGCGCACCTAAAAGCCTTTATTTTTTTCAAAAGCTGACCGTGCGCCTTATAATACAGTGCGCCTTATATATGGATCAATATTAAGTCGCAAAGTCTTGCAACTAATGCAGGCAGCCGCCAACTAGATTTTCCCCCGAACGCGAAGTAGTCTGCGGTGTATGCTGGGATTTATATACCGGCGTTTCATTGGCTGGCCGATGTGTCAATCATCAGTTGAATCGATCACTATTGGCTAAAGTTATTCGAAGGTAAAGGGGGCGGATCCTTTTTATCATTTACAGGCTCGCATAGGCTGAAGGGGCAAAACAAAGCCTGCAATTGGCCGAAAAAGATGAATATGAATAGCTTGTTAGGTCGAACTACGGCATAAAGGAAACAGTATTTTACTATTCTGAACTGTATTTGTAAATATTTTACTCTCCTGGATTTACTACACTCACGGATATAAGAGGACCATGGTTGCACATTATTATTGAACACAACGACTTCGGTGAGGTACTCCGGCTATATATTTTCCCAGTATCTTGTTTCAGACTGAACTCGATGTTTCTGTGATAAGCGGTGCAGATAATGGATGGAATGGAGTGTCTACGTTTAAATTAAACTCAATTCCAAGTGTTTATTGTCATATGCACAGTAAAGTTGCGAGCGAAAAAGAAAATAGAAACTAAGGAATGGTTGGCATTTCTTGAATCCCAAGACTTTAACCTTCCGAATGATATTTGGAACGATGCATTTGAGTGATTGGTGACATCGTACAGACACTGTGTCCGTACATGTGTGAAACACGTATTTGCTTCTTTGCAAGCTTTGGGAATGTTAAGGGGGTAATAAGTTGGACTGAACTATCTGACTGTTTTGTCGACGTTCCCATTGTAGCGCCTTATAATCCGGTGCGCCATATGTATGTCAAATATAGGACCAAAAACTATTTTTTCGGGGTGCGCCTATAACCCAGTGCGCCTTATAGTGCGGAAAATTGTTCGAATTAGTTACCTGAATCCATTAACCAAACACAATCTAAATTCTCCTAACAATGCGTGCTCATTTCTTGATGGGAAAAGATGGACAAGAATAGCAGACAATTTCACACGGGGGCAGATTTAATCTCTTAAATAATTTAGCTAAGTGAACTCCATCGAATATATGGCCGAATTAGTGTCGCTCGAGTCTCTGTCAAGCCTCCTCTCTCGATCTTCTTTTTTTTCCCCCTGTGTCCACGTTTTTTTCCGCAAGCTGGTGTGCCGGCTTCTCCCATGGGCTTGCCAGGAAAGCCCCCTCGCCTCGATGTCTGAAATGGTCAAAACATCCCCGAGCGTTTCTACGTCACCAGGGCCGTCTGCGTCGAGAAGTGCTGATTATCTTATCAGCCCTTTGTCCCAGTTCCCCGTTGTTCCTGTAAACATCATTCTCTACTAGGTTGCTCAGCCAGTGAATATCTTTTGCATTTAAATGTAATTTGTATTTGATCGTACAAAATCCTTTATAGTCAAATGTATAAAATCCTTCACTATCCATCCATCATCTGCACCGCTTTTCCTCAGTAGGGTCGCGGGGGGGCTGGAGCCCATTCCAGCCATCTTTGGGCAGTGGTCTGGGGACACCCTGAACTGGTTGCCAGCCAGTCGCAGGGCACACAGAGACATACAACCCGCTCGCTAATTCACACATAGGGACAATTTGGAGCGTCCAATTGACCTGATATGCATGTTTTTGGAATGTGGGAGGAAACCCACACAAGCACTGGGAGAACATGCAAACTCCACACAGGAAAGTTCGATCTCATGACCGCAGAACTGTGCCGCACATGCGCTAACCACTGCTCCGCCGTGCTGCCCAATAAAGACAATTCCATTCACATCAAATTAACTCATCAGGTAACACTATTCAAAACACCAGGCTGTATTTCATTTGTGGAGTTCTCACAGCCTTTGGCGGTACTTTCAACACAGAAATGGTTCTGACCTGATCAATTCCTCGGTCTTTGCACTGCAGTATGATGACCTCCAGCAGTTTGGCGGCCTGACACTCTGCTTCTTCTCCGGAATCTGAGGTCAGCACCTGCCGAAGATCGACAGTTTTGCCGGAGTTTAAAGCCAGGAGAGAAAGCTTACCACGTGTTGTGGGTCATCATTTTATTCATATTTAGTTTATTTTGTCTTTTATTAGCATATTTGCTATTGGAGTAATCCAAAAGTAATTGAAAGTTATCAAGTTAAAGTAACCCTACCCAACCCTGAATATACGCATACAAAATGCATGTCATTAAAACCGTATTGAATGTTACTTACATTTTACTGAGGCGAGTCAGACTCTGTTTCAAACATTTGTGCATCGTGGAGGTACTGTCATGATACGCAAGATTTGCTTAGCAAACTTCGTCCAATTTCGTTGTCACAATATGTTAAACCCATTTTGTAACAATGATAATAAAGGTATATTCTATTCTAAGTGGTCTTATTTAATCGCCGTATCCAGGCTAAAATGCGCCCAAACCTTACAAATTTTGCTACGCGCACTTGATGTTGACGCCGTCATTTCTGTATGATACCGCTTGAGACAGCAACGCGCAAGAGCAACTCTCAGCAGAGATTATATCCATGACAAGATGCCTCACTCAGTCGGAAAAATGTGTCTAGCTACAATATGGCCATTAGACTGTTAAATGGTCAATCTCACACATAGTAAGCCTACACAGCTGCTAATCTGTACATCTATTTGTTTTTTTTGCACTACTGGCAGTTCTCTTATACCTAGCCACTCCTTTGCACATCTGTTCTCCTCTGCACTATCGTACTCCAGTGTTATTGTTATTGTATAGTGACTTGTTCACCTGACTGCCCATTTTGCACATCTGGTTAGCTGCTCCTCTTGCACTCTTTGCACTACTGTATAATACTATACATAGCTATAATTATTTAGTATATTATTAGTACTTCAATACTCCAACTCAATACAACATTTTATTTATATCTGTACATTCAAGGAAACTGTGCGGGTCAGATGTATCGACATTTCGTTCTGTATACACGTCTACAAGAATGACAATAAAGTATATCTGAATCTGAATATTCGACTATTTCTATCATCTATTTTTGCCGAAAACATCTAAAAACCTTTTTGCACATGTTGAAGATGATCTCCAGGTTTTTGGGGTTGGATAGGAAGACATCCGTATCCACGGTGACGTAGTTGTGCAAAAGCGGCATCATATCTGCACCACAAAATTAGGAGTTGGAAACAGGAACACTTAGGAGGTTTTTTCAGGTGAGTCCCACCTGTAAAATAGTCGAAGCAGTCGTGCTGAAAGACGTCATAGAGGACGCTCAGCAGCTGCCACATCTGAGGCGAGATGCTCTGGCATGTAAGCCCGAATGCTAGCGAGAGAATCTCCTCATAGAATTCTGGGAAAAGAATGAAAGAGTGAGTTAGCCAAACGGCAGAATGCTTTCTTGCTTGTGCAGCGAATCTACCTATGATGGGTTTCTGCAGGACCAGCCCGATCACCTGCAAACAAATGCCCTCCAGCTGTTGTGTGATCTGAAAGAGAAGATACAAATCTTGTTCCGTGGACAGACTGAGGAGATCATTTCTTCCTCATGCCATGAGGCTCTTTAACTCCACTCGGGGGATTAAAAGCCCACATTTGCATATTACCCTATTTTTATTACAGTGTGTATTTTCCATAGCACCATTTAAATATTCTATATCGACACGTTATATTGGGTATTTTTCTATCCTATATCTTCTATTTTATTATTTTATTTTTCAACACAAGAATACTGCTGGAAGTGTGAATTTCCCTACGGGGATGAATAAAGTATCTATCTATCTATCTCAAGAAGTCCATAACAGTCATCTAAGTCTTCAGCATCATATACAGTGATCCTTAGAGTTGACTGTCTGAAACAGGGGTGGGCAAAGTACTGTCCATGGGGCACAAATGCGGCCTATCAGGCTTTTGTATCCGGCCCGCCGAACTAAAATGTCATGACGATATACAAATTAGTATATAAAATACTACAAATGAAACAAGTTTTGAAGTTTGTTTTATGCTAGCTTTGACACTTAGTGTGTTCTACAAAAATATGACTCTAGAAATGCTTCAAAATGATTAAAAAACTAAATTAAGTTCCCCGAAACAGGGACCTTATATTTAAATGTGCCTTGATTCTGAAGAGAAATACTGCAGACAGACGGACAGACTGAGGAGATCATTTCTTCCTCATGCCATGAGGCTCTTTAACCCCACCCGGGGTAGTAAAAGCCCACATTAAACTCCACCCCTACACTTGCATATTACCCTATTTTTATTACACTGTGTATTTTCCGTAGCACTATTTAAATACTCAAAACGTCATATCGGGTATTTTTGTATTCTTTATCTTTTATTTTATTATTTTATTTTTCAACACAAGGATACTGCTGGAAGTGTGAATTTCCCTACGGGGATGAATAAAGTATCTATCTATCATCTATCTATCCACAGAAATGCTGGGAAAATACTACTATAATAGAAATATAATATAAAAATATTACTACAGAAATAACAATACAGAAATACTTTACCAGTAATACAAAAATACCACGAAATACGACTACAGCAATACTACAAAAATACTATAGAAATGTTACCGCAGAAACATTATTTGATGCCTTGTGGAGGGAATACCGTACTGTATATCCTGACCACTGAACCGAATTGCCCCGTTTTATTTTATTTTGTAAATTTGGAATAAAAGTCCTCAACTGAACTGCATTCTCCAGCTTCTTTGTCCGAATCCCAGAGGTTGAACACGTGGCGAGACACGGAATGTTAACGCCAACAATTACCGTATTTTCCGCACTATAAGGCGCACCGGGTTATAGGGCGCACCCCGAAAAAATAATTTTTGGTCCTATTTTTGACATACATAAGACGCACCGGATTATAAGGCGCTACAATGGGAACGTCGACAAAACAGTCAGATAGTTCAGTCCAACTTATTACCCCCTTAACATTCCCAAAGCTTGCAAAGACGCAAATATGTGTCGAGAACACGTGCGGATGCGGTGTCCGTACGATGTCACTCAAATGCATCGTTCCATCAATCGGAAGGTAAAAGTCTTAGGATTCAAGAAATGCCAACCATTCCTTAGTTTCTATTTTCTTTTTCGCTCGCAACTTTACTGTGCATATGACAATAAACACTTGGAATTGAGTTTAATTTAAAAATAGACACTCCATTCCATCCATTATCTGCACCGCTTATCACAGAAACATCGAGTTCAGTCTGAAACAAGATACAGGGACAATATAAAACCCGGAGTAGCTCACCGAAGTCGTTGTGTTCATAATAATGTGCAGCCAATGTCCTCTTATATCCGTGAGGGTAGTAAATCCAGGAGAATAAAATATTTACAAATACAGAATAGAAAAAAATGCTTTCTCTATGCCGTCAGCCACGTGCTATACACATTCATCTTTTTCGGCCAATTGCAGGCTTTGTTTTGACGTTTAAGCCAATGCCAGCCTGTAATTGATAAAAAGGATCCGCCCCTTGACCTCCGAATAACTTTAGCCAATAGTGATCGATTCAACTGATGAGTGACACATCTTTTTCGGCCAATTGCAGGCTGTTTTGCCGTTTAAGCCAATGCCAGCCTGTAAATGATAAAAAGGATCCGCCCCTTGACCTCCAAATAACTTTAGCCAATAGTGATCGATTCAAATGATGATTCACACATTGGTTAGCCAACGAAACACCGGTAAATAAATCCCAGCATACACCGCGTACTACTTGGCGTTCGGGGGAAAATCTAGTCCGCGGCTGCAAGTTAGTTGGAAAACTTTGCGATTTAATATTGAGCCATAAATAAGGCGCACTGTATTATAAGGCGCATGGTCCGCTTTTGAAAAAAATAAAGGCTTTTAGGTGCGCCTTATAGTGCGGAAAATACGGTACTATGTTTAGGCACTACAGGGGCGGAATAGCTAAGTTGACCGCAAATAATGTCTAACACAGCAACATCCTCCCCATGTGACTTCACCCTTGAGAAAATGGAGAAAAGTGTGAGGGCACGGGTCACCTCCTTGTGGTCCTCCATGACGGTAAGGATGGTGTCGATGGTGCTCAGGATGCCGAGCGCCATCACGGTCTTGTCCTCGTTCTCCTCGTATTCTTCGCTCTGAAGGACCCTGGTAAAGATTTCCGCCTGGAAAAGACACACAGTGCACTCACTGCACAATTATTACTCAATACTTTACTAGCCGTTAGTGAGTTAAAGCTTTAAAGCTGGTTTGAGTTAACACAACAGAACATGAAGGTTAACTTTACCGTAGGCCCTTTTCGGTCAGTTTAGACTATTTTTATCGTGTAAGCAGTGTCTGAAACTGAAAGTTAGCGGACACCCATTTTTCCCAACTTGAAACACAATAAGACGACTCATCGCAAAAAGAAAAAAAAAAAACATTGTTGCAAAGTATGAAGGATTGATAATCAGAATATATAACAGAACGACACTTTAAAATTAATTTTATCATAAATCTACTTTGAACATTCATTGCATGTATATGACATCACTATTTTCCATCTGCCATCAGTATGTACCTGTGTTGACTCATCTTCATTCATGAAATGTTTGCATTGCGTCGTCTGCTACAAGCCACGTGAACGCCTCTTCCCACCATGCTTTTAATATACGTTTACGTTTTGTAGCGACATCAATTTTGTTAGCTTCTTTTGAATCTTTCTTCTGGGGCTGAGGTTTTGGCTTGATTCCTAACCACTTATCGATTTTTCTCGTGTTCTCTGTGCGTCTACTTTGGAAAATGATATGCGAATGCGCGACCTGATAACGCTCGGGAAAGTCCGGAAGCACGAAGTTATTTGATGCGGGTTGCTGATTGGCTGCTGAGTATGCAAATTGCCAAACCCACCGAAATTCCGAAATCGAACGAAGATTTCGAAATCGGAATAAAGCAAACGTTTGATTTGGGAAAAAAATAGATAAAAACGAAATATTTTTTTTTTCTTTCTTGAAAAAGTTGTCGGCAGAGACATTGTGCAAATTGTACGCCCAAGGTAAAAGATGCACGCCCCGGGCGTCCGGGCAGACTTTATTTCAGACACTGGTGTAAGGCATTTTCCATGTTCGGGGCGGCATTTGTCTCCGTCTTGGGATCAAGAGATCGCAGGTTCAATTCCCGGCTCCTCCGTGTTATATGTCGAAGTGTCCTTGGGCAAGACACTGAATCCCTAAATGCCCCCAATAAGCAGGTCAGCGCCTTGCATGGCCGCTATTGGTGTGTGTGTGTGTGTGTGTGTGAATGGGTAAGTGTGAAGCACATTGTCAAGCGCTTTGGGAGGTCTTCATTGACTTGAAAAGCGCTATAGAAATGCAGTCCATTTACCATTTAGCATCTTGATTATCCTCAAAACGTTTGGAGGCTGACTACCTATTAGGCCTTTTAGTGTGTGTGTGAATGGGTAAGTGTGAAGTACATTATAAAGCGCATTGGGAGGTCTTCACTGACTTGAAAAGCGCTATATAAATGCAGACCATTTACCATGTTCCAAAATGGAAACGGAGTCCATTTGCGTCTGGGTGCCTTACCAGGTTCTGGGTCATGTCGACCGCGATGACGGCGACTTCTTCGTTGTACTCGCAGATCATTTTCTGGATGACGTTGGTCAAGTCGTCGTTTTCCGTCTCTTTGACCACGTGGAGCAGCTGCAGCATGACGGGGCGAATGTGCGGTCTGATGTACAGCTTTGCTGCAGGACACACGCAAAATACAAATGAAATGTTTACTTGATGACTTGATTCCCTCCAACCAAAACATATTCAGTGTTTCCCAAGTATAGGAAGAGTTCTGGTGGTCCGCCAGGGTTTCGTTGCTCCCGCCAGAGTCTCCTCTTTTTCTAGTGGGTAAGGTTTCAAAATACCTTTTAAAAATATATTTTCATATTTATATAAATGTGAAGTTACAGGGACAGTGTGTATCATTTAGGGAAAATAAGCGTCTGCTTCTTAATACCCCTTTTCGAACATGTTATGTTCATATTATTTTGTTGTTGAGTCAAAAGCCTGCAGCTGGTACAAAATTCTGCAGCGAGGCTTTTAACTAAGACAGTTTGATCACATGACCCTGATTTTAGCTAACTAGCATTGGCTCCTTGCTCAAGATGTGATTTTAAGGTTCTGTTGGTAGTATGCAAAATCATGCATGGACTTGCTCCCTCGTATCTTTCAGATTGAATTTCCCCCTATGGTCCGGTCCGGAGCCTTCGCTCTGAAAATGCTGGTCTACTAGTCATACCAAGAGCCAAGAAGAAATCTGCAGGTCAGAGTGTCTCCATTGGGTCCTGGTGCTGTAGAATTCTCTGAATTCTGATATTTGATCTGCAATCTCGGTGGAAATGTTTAAATCTATGCTTAAAACACACTTCTATTCTATAGCATATGAATAACCTATATTTTATGTTGACAATACCTGTGTATTATTTGCCCTGATGTAGGTTTTAGATCAGGGGATGGTGATCTAAATAGTCTGATCTGTGCAGCCCTTTGAGACTCTTTTGTTATTAAGGACGTCACAAATAAACATGACTTGACTTCAGTCATTGTTTTTGTCCTGTTTTTATTGTCTAATGTTCGAAATAAAGTTCAATTATATTTAGCGCCTCCTGGTGGTAAAAAAAACGTCATTTATGAAAACAAAACCAATACTGATTTCCTATAATGAATTCTTTGAAATACTTGGCGGTCGAGAAATTAGCATTTATTTGACATAAGAGGATCCTCAACTCAAGGGATCGGCCATGATCAGCCATCCAAGGCTACCCTCAAAAAAGTTTTTTTTTCAGTTTCTTTTGCACATATTTTTAATCATCCGGATTTTTTTTCCCCCAAAAAAGAGGAAAACAGTAAAAAAAACGTTCTCATGTAAGAACTTTTTTTTAAAACAAATTTTAAGTATTATTTTTGTTATTTTTCCTTTTCCCATTTTTCTGGCTTTTTTTATTCTCCTTTTAATTGTTTTTCTTTTTTTTAATTCAATTTTTCTCTTTTTTTGCTGTTTTTCCCTCTCCTTTTCCGTTTTTCATAGTTTTCTTTCTCTTTTCACCCATTCCTTTTCTTTAATCCTTTAGTTTAGCTTCATATTTTCTTCTTTTATACCTTATTTCCTTTTCGATTTTCCTTTTTTTCCTCCTTTGCAAAAGGCCCGGCAAAACAGTGAGGGAAAATAATTTTGTTGAGTCTCTGTCGTTTGTATTCTTTGTGCTTTCTCGCACTATTTTTCGGTAGCACAAAACCATAGAGAGACATCTAGTGGTCGGATAATACACACCCTACCTTTAATCAAAATTACTTCTTGATTACCTGTTAGATGGCAAACACCACAGTGTGTATTTATGCTTCTTAACTCTGTCAGTCAGAAGGAGTCTTGGTCAGTCAACCCCTGTAAGCTTCTCCATCCCTTGCTGTGTTATTGCCTTTCATAATTAGTGAATTCATGATTCGATCATTTACAAAGGCATACATTCATCATTGATTTTGCTCTAAAAACGCACCGGATCGATATGAATATATGAATTTAAATTGTACACCATTTTCCTCCAGGGGAGCATGCCCCCGAACCCACCTAGATTGTCCACCCGCAACATTCGAAGGGGAACACTGCAGTTGCATAGAAAACACTTTGCAACCTAAAGACAAACGGCATCTATATCAAGCGGTCACAATGGTCAACGTACCCTCTTCCTGATTGCTGACTAACATTTGCAAAGCGATGGCCGCCTCCACCTTGACCGGCATCTCGGTGTCCTCGACCAGGTCCTTCTTGACCAACTCTACCGCGTTCCTCAAAGCCAAAACGTCGCGGAAATGCAGCTGACTGAAGCAGTGGAGGACCCAGCATGACTGGTAGGAACACAAAAGCAGTCCAGTTGAATTGCTTTGGTCTTCACGGCAGGGGTCGGGAACCTAGATACGGCTCTTTTCATGAGTACATCTGGCTCAGAGATAAAATCGAGGCAACGGTTCTCTCTATAACTTTCCAATTTTAATGTATGTGAATCCAAAGCAATACAGCGAGCTGGTCGCTCGGTCCAGAATATATGGGACAAAATTTTAACTACAGTTTGGATTCGCAATGTTACACCAAAATCCCCTGATTTGGCTGCGTATCTCTATGGAATCCTTAATATGGAAGCTCATTAAACAAGCTATTTTCACTGTTGAGACACTTTATAATAAAAACCCACAGAACGAACGGTAAATACCGAAAAAACAGCCAAGCACCCAGAGCAATCGGTAGGAGTGGGTGGATCTTTGCACATATAGTGCACACCTTAAATATATGTGTATCCTTCCCATTTGCAGTTGTTGTGGACTGTGGATAATAACTAATGATAAGTATGTAGGCATCTGGTGAAGGTCGTGGGATAACGTTGTTGCAAGAGGTCACAAGCTGGTATAAGGAGGAAGACCTTCAGGAGATAGCTTAACTTTATTCAAGAACACTATAAAAAGCCAATGTTGGAACTTTGAACGTGTCCCGAATGCAATCAAGCGCGTTCCCTTTTCGCCATATCTCCTCTCTGCGTATTTTTTGGGGGGACGCCCAACGACGTTCTCTCCAAAACTGTAAACCTTATATGAATGCATTATCTGCTGATATCTTGGCTGGAATTAAAAAAAAACAGAAAAGAGCAAATTATGAGTGGAGATCTCTGAATTATTAGGGGGAACCAGTGACCATTTCACAATGTTTCAAATATTGCACCAGAAATTCCCACCGTTTCTGACAGTAATTAACCAAATTGCATAACAACATATACTTTTTTAAATCTCATCTTACATTTTGAATGAAAAAAATACAAAAATGCAGCACAGTTGTAGTGGTTGGAACTAAAATATTAAGAATTGACTTAGTTATCACACTCGAAGCACAATACCACCAGCCACTTACCCTTGCCCGCAAGTAACCCAATCGGGAGTTGAGCAAAGGGAAGACGTAGTTTTGCAGCATCAGCTCCATCTGTTCCATGTAAATCCGCTTCTGTGGATAAGACCAAAGAAAAGGAGATGTTCTACGTATAAGATTATACAGGTAACATACAACTAATGACCAGGATGGATTCCTGCCAATGTCCGTAAAGTCATTACAATGGCGCCAACTACTGTCCAGATTGTATCTACAGTAGTTACTGTACTAAATCTAGGGGTAAATTACTGTGGCCAGACATTAAATTTAATAAATGAGCATATGCTAGCTGCAGTCTTAAGCAGTGTTGAAACTAACGCGTTCCTTCGTAAAGCGTTTGCCGAACAGAATGACTTTTCTCTGTAACGAGTACCGTATCGCGTGACGTGGAAGCGTGGTTAAACAGAAATACCTTTAGAAGAAGCTCAGCCAGCGTTCCAATGCAGTGCAGCGCTCCATCTTTCTTTCGCGAGTCTGATGTTGGATCCACCAGAATCTGATGGCAGAACTCCATCATTTGAGGGAGAACCTTTGTGCCACAAAAGAATATTGATCGGATCAACTTCACAAATCAAACCCTAAAAAACAACATCGTTGTCAATCGAACGTTGACAAACAGAAGTGGAAAATGTAGTATTTTAAATAAAGTTGAAAGTTTGACCACATGACCCTGATTTTAGCTAAGCTGCATTGGCTCCCTGTTAGCTTAAGATGTGATTTTAAGGTTCTGTTGGTAGTATACAAAATCATGCATGGACTTGCTCCTTCATATTTTCCAGATTTAATTTCCCCCTATGTTTCGGTCCGGAGCCTTTGCTCTGAAAACACTGGTCTACTAGTGATCCCAAGAGCCAAGAAGAAATCCACAGGCTCAAGAGATTTCTCCATTCGGGCCCTGGTGCTGTGGAATGCTCTTCCCCCTATGATTCGATCTGCAACCTCAGTGGGAATGTTTAAATCTGGGCTTAAAACACACTTCTATTTGATACCTTATGAATTACCTATATTTTATGTTGATAATACCTGTGTATTAGTTCCCCTCACGTAGGTTTTAGATCAGGGGAAGGTGTCATAATAGTTCTGTAGTCTGCAATAGTCTTTGATCTGTGCAGCCCTTTGAGACTCTTTGTGATTAAGGGCTATACAAATAAACATGACTTGACTTGACTTCTTGCAGAATGACTAAATAAAAACCACGCATTACCCCCCCAAAAAAACAGTTTTTGAAAAAAAAAAGGCCCAGACAGTCACCTCCTTTCTCTTCCGCGCGGCGTTGCACAAAAGGCTCTGTGCAGCGGTTGCCGGAAGAGCGTGATCGTCATAAAGGTCTGTGGAGAAAAAGGAAAGTATCATTCGGAAAACCTTCCCTGACGGAAGAACGATGTTTCGGAATACACACAAAACTTCATGCGGATGTATTCAAAGGGGTCTTCCTGCCACAGACGCTCGTCCTCATCTTTGTAACACATGAGGGGGAAGATCACCTCCTGACAAAGGGTCTGCGAGGGACCAAAGGTAAATCACACAAAAACAAAGCAGTTCAGGGTTTTTTCTTTGCTTTGATGATAAGTCACAGTCTTGTTCCACGGACACTCAGGAGATCATTTCTTCCTCATGCCATGAGGCTCTTTAACTCCACCCGGGGGAGTAAAAGCCCACATTAAACCCCATCCCCACATTTGCATGTTACCCTATTCTTATTACAGTGTGTATTTTCCGTAGCACTATTTAAATACTCTATATCAACACGTTATATTGGGTATTTTTGTATTCTATATCTTTTATTTTATTATTTTATTTTTCAACACAAGGATACTGCTGGAAGTGTGAATTTCCCTACGGGGATGAATAAAGTATCTATCTATCTATCTATCTATCTATCTAAATCAATCAGACTGCTGAAGTGCTACTTAAAGGTGGGGTGCGTAGTTTGAGGTGTCCTTCGAACGTTTGAAATAAAATGTTCTTTCTTCTATTCCCAAATGAGTTCAAAGAGCCTTCATATTTTTTAGCTACTTTTTTTATACTCCTATCAATATTCTAGCCGCCGAGACTTGAGGAAAAGAGGCGGGTATTGAGAGTAAAACCCCGCGCGTGCTCGGGGTTTTCCTGAGCTGTAGGATGAAAATGGTGAAAATAAGAAAAGGACCGTTTCAATGACAGTCCAAACGCCGACCGGAAATTCCCCCACCCAAAAAAAGGATGAAAAATTTGCTTATCTGCTTTTTTATCTTACTTTCACTGTTCAGGGCGGAATACAGGAGAAAGGACGACGGGGGGATTGTGGTGAAGAGTGACTTCATGCTTGTCCTCACTTATTTTTTTGTTTCCATTTATTTGTGTACGACAAATGATTCATCAATTGCTCTTTATCATTGCACTCTTAAGTTATAACTTAGGCCAGTCTCTAAGCATTCATTTGTAAATACATATTGCCTATTTATCGTGACAGGGTCATTTGATTGTAAAAGCTGTAGGAAAACAATCATTTTATAGTAAAACATTCAGTTTCCCCAGATAGTTAGCGTAATTCATGTAAGCACTACAAAAAATACCCATATACCAGTAGTGCAGTAACACGTGCATTATTAGACTGAGCGAAAATGATGAAAATAAGAAAGCGATTTAATAAAATAGCAAGTATCTTATTTTGTAGGAGTTATATGCCAACTGGCCTTTGCACTTAGTAGCAATGCTGCTAGTTGTTTGTCAACATCAACGAATTTGCGGGCTCATCGTGAATGAGTTGACAGGGGCTGCAATGACGACAGCAACCAGGAGGTGGCGGCCAAGAGTAAAAACCTTTTCAAATTCCCAAAATTGACCAAACATTTGCACTCAACAGCATGCGAAGCACAACTGCGTGTTTGTGAGTTAAATTTAATGTGTCATGCTTTTGCTTTGAAAATTCCAAACCGCGTGGCGTCCGACCTGACGAGTCCCCCCACCTGCATGTGAGGTTTCATGTGTTTCCACGTGAGCGAATGGGAAAGTCCCTGGTTGAGGTAGTTGAGACACTGCTGCAGAACGCGAGGAGTCACGTACTGCTTGCGTCTGTGTTGGTCCACCACCTTCAACAGGACCTGGCCAGACAGAGACCACCAAAACAGAAGTCAGAGCGATATGGCTCACAGCTTAGATCCGTGGCCCCAAAACTTACTTGCTGTAACCCCACCGCGTAGGTCTTTAAGAAGAAATCAGCAAATTCCAAGTACTCTTTTGTCACGTTGCCTGGGCTCCCATATCTATAAGGGGAAAAAATGAATGGTAATACATAGGCTCTGAAAAAAACAGCTGAGGTACAGAAATTTGAGTTTTAAGTTTGAATTGAAAAAACACTAAACAATTCAACTTATGGTCAGGAGGGGAGACAAAACTTCACATTCTCCTTACTACACAGTGCTTAGCAAAGGTTTCCTCCCAATAACCTTTTGTCAGGATTCCAACTTAAAGCTAAAATATTTTCAAAGGATCAACAACATGCGAGACTCAATTGTAAAGTGGAACCAAAATATTTACAACAAAAAACTTAAAAGATGTTGAAAAAAAAACCCCGTTCCCTTGTTCACTTAGCGCAACTGACTTACTCCAGAAGCACCCAAATGACTTCTGAATGATCCAATGTAGACCAAAATGACTAACAGTTTAAATGCACCTTTTCTGTGATGGGTTCTGAGGTCAGAGAAAGCAAACACTGGAGAACAGACAGCATTATGAAGACAAAGAACACACCGGGCAGGTCAGGGAAAACTTCTAGGAAAGGTTTACAGCAGGAATGGCATACAAAAAAAATAAATGGAGAGAGAATAAATCCACTGAAAACCATCAAGACCTGGCCGTCCCTCTAATGTTTGGGCCAAAACAAGGAGAAAACCAATCAGAGAAAGAACTAATAGGCCCATGATCACATTGGAAGACCTGCAGGCATACACAGTTGAGATGGGATCGTCTGTGCATAAGACAACTATTAATCATACACAGAATGCATCTGCCCTATAAGGAAGAGTGGCAAGAAGAAAACCCTTTCTGGTCAGATGAGACGAAAATTGAGCTGAAAACAAAGCGTTATGATTGGCGTAAGAGTAACGCTGAACATCACCCTGAAAACACCATCCTCACTGTTAAACATGGTGGTGGGAGCATCATACTTTGGGGTTGCTTTTCTTCATCAAGGACTGGGGAGATGGCTAAATTGGTGGAAACAAATACAGGGTGATTCTTGCAGAACATCTGAGACCTAAAAATAGGGAACAGGTTCGCCTTTCTACAGGACAACGACTAAATATAAAGCAAAAGATACAACGGAATAGTTTAAAACTAAAAATATAAAGGTGTTAGAATGGCCAAGCCAAAGTCCTGACCTCAATTCTAAAAGCAGGGGCCTGGTACCTGTTTGACCCAAAGAGCCATAAAAGCCAGAATATTTAGATTTTCTTTTGGAGAGAACACACCATATATTTCAATACAAAATTTACCAAAACTACCAAACCTGTACTTGACAAAAGCCAATTCTTCTGAACATTTTCTTTCACTGTATGTGATGATTTGGTAAAATATAATAAATAATATTGCCAGAGCCTCTGTCCCATCCATCCATTATCCGCAATCTTCAGGCAGTGGGCAGGGGACACCCTGAACTGGTTGCCGGCCAGTCGCAGGGCACACAGGGACAGACAACTCGCTCATTCACACCTAGAGACAATTTGGATCGTCCAACTGACGTGCATGTTTTTGGAATGTGGGAGGAATAAACCCACGCTAGCATGGTGAGGACATGCACAGGAAGGCTGGTAACTGGATTTGAACCCATGACCCTAGACCAGTGCCGAAGACGAGCTACCCACTCAGCTGCGCTGCAGCCCGGTGTTCCATATGGATGGTAATATCTCATTATCTCATCTCATTAGCTGCTATCCTCAGTAGGGTCGCGGGGGGGGCTGCAGCCCATCCCAGCAATCATCGGGCAGTGAGCAGGGGACACCCTGAACTGGTTGCCAGCCAATCGCAGGGCACACAGGTACAGACAACTCGCTCGCTCATTCACACCTAGGGACAATTTGGACCGGCCAATAAACCGGAAATGCATGTCTTTGGAATGTGGGAGGAAACCGAAGTGCCCGGAGGAAACCCACGCAAGCACGGGGAGAACATGCAAACTCCGCACAGGAAGGCTGGTGGCTGGATTTGAACCCATGACCCTAGACCAGTGCCGAAGATGAGCTACCCCCCCAGCTGCCTTGCAGCCCGGTGTTCCATATGGATAGTAATATACCACTTCAAATTAATCTACCTACCGCAAAGCCTGTTGAGGCTCATTTTTGTCCGAAATAATGGGTGAGGAGTGCGAGGCACTGTAATAGGAGACATGTAGACTAGTGGTCCCTAAACTACGGTCCTCACAAAAGTAGGGTACAAGCGTTGCAAGAAATGGCCCAATCTCACCGCTTAAACATCCTGGTTATGATGCGCAGCGCCCACTTCTTGCACTTCCACCACGAGAGCTCAGGACGCTCGTCCTCATCCACCTCCAAAGTCTCCTAAAAATCAAAAGTATATGAATTACAACCCAAAACATCATGGAGCCGCGAGCGAGCCGTCTTACGGCAGGGACGTCCCGGTCCATGATGGAGCGAAAGATTTCCATCCATTGGGTCATCACCGTGGTGTTGATCAGCTGCAGCGGAAGGGAATACTGCGAGGAGAAGATAGGGATGGACATCAGCAGCAAGGAGAGAAGCTGAAGGCAAAGTCGGCCAAAGTACCAGGATGAGAGAGTGGAAGATCTTCAGGATCTGTTTCTGGATGAGGACCGACAAGACCGTGGCGTCGTTCAACAGCTGCATGATGAGCTGCTGAATCCTGGGCAGGAAAATTTGCATGGCGGCCAGAAGGGGCTCCCTCTCGTCCGCCTTCCTGTACCTGAAAGCAAATGCGGCATCAATCGCAGCACAAATAAATAAATACCGTAAATGCCAGACTACAAGGGGTACCTGCTCCATGCTCAAATATAAGAGCGAAACTCAATTTGGAGTTTGTATAAGCGACCTTGGATTTTAAGCCGTAGGCCCAAACAAGGTAAGAATGAACTCATTTACGTCAATTTCTTACTGTACCTGTAAAATTGGCCTCGAATCCCAATCCAAGATACTAAACATTCCATTTTACACATTTTACTAAGGATAGGTCTAGGCGTTTTCAAAAAGTGGCCATTTGAAAACTACCAGTTTACAGCCCTAAAAACTCTGCATTCATGTATCTTACTTTGGTTGATGTTTAGACATTGCAAAGGAGTTGTAAATGTTTGACTTCCCTTTCTAGATGTGAATCCATGATTGTGCACACTCGCGCGAAATAATGGTGCATAAAAATAAATCACGATTGGCTTTGCGCTCCTTTACCTTCGGCCCTGATTTGAATACACACAGTAAATGCGTACATATTTAGCCGAATTGGTCATGACGCTTTTTTTTTAATCCAGGCCCTCATAGGTGGTCACAGGCTTAGAACCATAAAAAAAGCTTGAAATTGGTAAAACGTGGTGTCAATCAAGAGGTCAGTGCCTAACGAAAGTATTGAAAATAATCTGACGAGTCTGTTTATTTTTAAAGGGGAGTCATGGAGCTAAACAGACGGATTTCAACAAAGATTGTCAAACAATGCAGGAATGCTTTTAGGCAGATTTTTTTTGTATATGTTGGAATTAAGGTGTGTTTTCGGTTAGTTTGAAATAGTCATAGTAACTTGAATCCCAAGAATTTAAGCTTTCCAATGATGTATAGCATGTTGTATTTCGGTGATTGGTGGTATTGTAAAGATACGAGGGGCTGGCAAAACATTGATAAACAAAGTTAAGGGGTCAAGCACCTATTTACTACTGCGCCACAAGTAAGTGAGAATGAGGGCTGTGTCGGGTAAAATGTGAGCCCTATAGACAACAGTGCCAGTGCCCTATAACATTCATTGCATGTAGATGACATGGCTGTTTTCCATCAGCCGTCAGTATGTACTCGTATTGACTCACCTTCATTCATGCCATGTTTGCGTTGCGTCGTCTGCTACAAGCCACGTGAACTCCTCTTTCCACGATTCTTTTAATGTACCGTTACGTTTTGTAGCATCATCAATTTTGTTGGCTTCTTTTGAATATTTCTTCTGGGGCTGAGGTTTTGGCTTGATTCTTAACCACTTCTCCATTTATCTTGTGTTCTCTGTGCGTCTACTTTGGAAAATGATATGCAAATGCACGACCTTATAAGGCTTAAGAAAGTCCGGAAGCACGAAGTTATTCGATGCAGGCTTCCGATTGGCTGCCGAGTATGCAAATTGCCAAATGAGATTTCCGAAATTTCGAAATGTCCACGCCGAACAAAGATTTCGAAATCGGAATAAAGCAAACGTTCGTTTTGAAAAGTTGTACGCCCGACGTAAAAGATGCACGCCCTATCGCTCAAGATTCAGGCCCCGGTGCTGTGGAATGCACTGCCCTCTGAGATAAGATCTGCAACTTCAGTAAAAATGTTTGAATCGAAACTTCTGACACACTTCTATTGAATAGCCTATGATCGATGCCAACCTCATATGTTTTCCGGTCTTTTCCGGCTGACTGGCTGGTGGCGGAGTGAGGGAGAAGGACTAACCGGAATGAGTCAGCGGACCAGAACCAAAACCTGACCTGAGACCAATGTTCCCTCTAATTTCCCAGGGGTCTGAGCGTTCACACAGCAGTTGGTTGAGAACCGGCTTCTTCAGCTCGGCTCACTAAAAGGAACCGGCTCTTTCGGGTCCTAAACGGCTCTTCGGGTTGTTTTTGCTTCTTTAATCCCAACATGACCAAATATTATGTAAAACTATGCACAAAATGACTTAAAAGAAGGGAGGAATAGAACAGCGCTTGAAACAACAGTGAGCAAACATAATCCCAAGTGTGGCAAGATAATTAATTATCAAACATATCCAAAACTTGACATCAAGTTACAGTTTCCGGCAATGAAAAAATATTTTTCTCTTTTGAATGAATTGACTCGTGTACTATTGCAAAGGTTGTACAGCCTAAAAATGTCGTTTGTTCTTACAATTCTTTCACAAGATACCCATTTTTAATTTCCTGATATATTTTGTCGCATAATATTAACATTTTGGGGGGCTTATTGAGTCGCTTGTAAGATACAGAACTGTACTTAATCACATTTTTTAGTGGAAGTACAATGTTGGCAACAAGATTGACTTGATAGAATTGGAAATTATTTGAATGCAACACAAACTTTTTTTTCTTTTCTACGTGTTTTTTTTCTACTTTTTTTTAAATACCTTTAAAAAAAAATCTCATTGTGTTTATTTTTTCCGAGCTGTTACTTTTTTGTTTTTGTTCTCTGTTTACTTTTTTCTTTTCTTTTTTTCTGGCTTTTTTTCTAAATTTTTCCTTCTTTTTTTCCTCTTCCTTTTGTTTCTTTTTTTTCTCAGCTTTTCACTACTTTTTCATTTTGGTATTTTTTTTGGTTCTATTTACCCCTTCTTTTAAGTCATTTTGTGCATAATTTTACTTAATATTTGGTCATGTTGGGATTAAAGAAGCAAAAACAACCTGAAGAGCCGTTTAGCACCCGAAAGAGCCGGTTCCTTTTAGTGAGCCGAGCCGAAGAAGCCGGTTCTCAACCAACTCTACTAACTTTACTCAACTTCATTCTACTCTGCTTCGACTTCAAAATACCGCATTTAGGACACGTCAGGGGAACCCTTGTATTTTGACCTTCATGCACTGTAACTTTGACTTGAGTTGCTTCTTAATTAGTAATTTTGAGCCCCCATTTTTGTGTGCTGGCTAGATTTTCTTGTGCGCAGAGAATATGCTTAGAGGGACCACTGCCTGAGACATGTCGCTTTATTAGACTTCTAAAAACAGTTTTACTGTTTATTGCTGATGATGACTTCATTTTTTTTTTATTACCAGAGTTCTTGTTAAACAACGATGGCCGACTTACTCGTAGGTTTTGACGAGTTGGTAGAGAGCCAGCAGGCTGCCGTACCAGCTGGCGCTGTTGTCGGACCGCAAGTACAAGCTCAGCTCGTCCACGATGGCCGTCCAACGTCCGGGGAAGTCGTACTTGATGATCGTTCGGAGACACACGGTGAGCTGGGCTCTGCGAGACATCCGGGGTTATTACGGCGTCGTATCTTTAAAATCGGGTTCGGAAGGCGAGAACGGTCGCACCGTATGGTCTCGGGACAGCGGATCACGGCCTCGGCGATGTGGCTTCGGATCTGCTGCCGGTCGATTTCATGAATGTTGAAGGGGAACGCCGCTTTTCCGACCGACGGCTCCCTGTCCTGCCAATACTGGCCGATCATGTTCTTTAGGTAGATTGCCGCTGTGGCCGTGTACATGCAAACAGAAAAGAAGATGGACGATGGGGCAACAAATACAGATTTATCTTAGCATACTGATATAAAGTAAAAAGAATCAGATAACATGTAGACCCTTGTTTGATAACTACTACAAAGAAAATAAGTGGAGTGATTTTTGGAGCAGTTTCGGACTTTTCTTTTGAATCATATTCTAAATCGATTTTTTCTACGAATTAAATATGAATGCTCTTGTTGGTGATAGAAAGGAGTGGAGAGGTGTTGTGAAAGGATAGTGGGTTTGTGGACGCGTTCTTAAGGATGGGCTGGGCACCCGTACGATGCGGCAGGGGTAAACCAGTGAAAGCTGTCGGACCCTGCTGTTGAACAAAAGAGTGTGTTGTGTCACCCCGACCCGAGTGACATGGCCGCTTTTCTTGTGCCCCTTTTCATCTGGAGGGACGAAAGCATGACCAACTTAGGTGCCGAGGTGCCTAACTTGTTTGGGTGTTTGGGCAATTGGGTTGGCCATGGTCCAAAAATCTTTGTGTGTGTTATTTTGCTATTTTTTCCCTTTTATTGTCTTTGTTATTGTATGTGTTTGTCTTGCTATCGGTCACCTCTCTTGAGGGATATGACCAAGGTAAATAGATGGATAGAAATATGAATGCATCCTTCCGATCTCCTCTTTCTTCCACTCAGTCGCTTTACTTCCACATCCTCTCACATTTAGTGACCCTATAACTAGGGTTTGCGAGACATTGGGCAGGGCACCCGTATGATGCGGCAGGGGTAAACCAGTGAAAGCTGTCGGGCCCTGCTGTTGAACAGAACAGTGTGTTGTGTCACCCTGACCCGAGTGACATGGCCGCTTTCTTGTGTCCCGTTTCATCTGGAGGGACGAAAGCATGACCGACTTGGGTGCCGAGGTGCTTCACTTGTTTGGGTTTTTGGGCATTTGGGTTGGCCATGGTCCAAAAAAATTTGTGTGTGTTTTTTTTGCTATTTTTTCCCTTTTATTGTCTTTGTTATTGTATGTGTTTGTCTTGCTATCGGTCACCTCTCTTGAGGGATATGACCAAGGTAAATAGATGGATAGAAATATGAATGCATCCTTCCGATCTCCTCTTTCTTCCACTCAGTCGCTTTACTTCCACATCCTCTCACATTTAGTGACCCTATAACTAGGGTTTGCGAGACATTGGGCAGGGCACCCGTATGATGCGGCAGGGGTAAACCAGTGAAAGCTGTCGGGCACTGCTGTTGAACAGAACAGTGTGTTGTGTCACCCTGACCCGAGTGACATGGCCGCTTTCTTGTGTCCCGTTTCATCTGGAGGGACGAAAGCATGACCGACTTGGGTGCCGAGGTGCTTCACTTGTTTGGGTTTTTGGGCATTTGGGTTGGCCATGGTCCAAAAAATTGTGTGTGTGTTTTTTGCTACTTTTTCCCTTTTTTAATTATTTTTTATTTTTGTGTATGTTTGTCTTGCTGTTTTAAGGGATATGACCAGGGTAGATAGAATGCTGATCAAAGGTGAGTTCATTGTCCAGTGTTACTCCTAAATATTCAATAACTACAATAATACCAATGCGTTCTTTTTCAAAGCGCTTTTCAGGACACCCAAGGTCACTGTACATAGAGTACAAAACAACAATAAAACCAGAAAAAAACAAGCAAAAGATAAATAGCAAATAAAAACAAAGAGTTAAAAAGGGTTGGTATGTGAAGCAGATGATCATGAATAGGCAAGGTGTCCACTGTTTCAACTGTTGGGGTAAAGAGGGGGGTTTTAACTAGATTTATTTTGTTTTACTGACATTAATTTCGAGGTGCGGGATTCTGTGAAATGTTATGGTAGTCCAATATGGATATGGAGTGTAACTTGGTCACTGAGACAACACCTGGATGTCCGAATTCAGCATACCTGCCTGCCGGACCGGGAACTCCACCTGCTCGGATACGATGATCTGAAGCAAAGTCGGTGCAAAGTTGATGATCTTGTAGGACTAAAACGGAAAAGAGCAGCCCGTCAGTCGATCTACAACCTGAAGTAGAATTTAGTTTTGTTAAAAGTCTTAAGTACACCGAGCTCCATGAACCAGACCCCTTGTGGACAACTTTATATCAAAAGGTCTTTACGCGCCCCTTAAAAAACCTTCAGAACTGTACAGAATTTGGAACTTTGTGACTCTCTGTTGCCATTTTTTTCATCATTGCAGCTTATGTCGAATTGTGTGTGCAAGTACTTACACATGCTCAAAAAAACTTTTTTCATTTTGCTTAGGATTCGGTCTCAACTTGAAGCAGACCTTTTTCTACATTTGTTATTCAGATGCTACACTGACAAATGGAAAACAAAACCTGCAGGGAAGAGCATGGCATTACACTCCAAGACTTCCATTGTCATACTTGTCAACCTGTACGTTTTTGCCGTGCATTATGCATATTAAGACGTGTACAAGAAAATCTGTACGGAAAAACGCAAATTTGTCAATTATGGGTACCATCCGGTATACACAGACTATCACGAAACGGCATATCAATCAAGTCAAACGAGTTTGCCGCGGTAGCCTCTATCTCGGTATCATTTTTGTTGTTGCAAACGAAGTGAGCGTTTGATGCTACTGTGCGCATGCATCTGCCGCCTCAGATTTCATGTGGTAGTTATGAAGTGAGAGGAAGTCCGTCTCTTTTAACCGGATTTTTCGGCTGAACTCATTAAAGAGAGCCGTCTCTCAAACGGCTCACTTGCTTTGATGCATTATATTACAAATGATGATGTAGCATAAAAAAGTTAAGAAAAAAGGAAGTATAAAAGGAGAAAATGAAATAAGGTTTGTGGTTATCCCTTTAATCAGTATATTACCAACAATACTTTAATGCAGAAAATGAATTCATAATTTGAATAAGAAAATTCTACTTAATTCTATTTGCATGTATTTTTTCCTTCTACAGTGAACGTCCAAGCTACTTCATTTTTGAACTTTTTTTTAATAATAAACCTCATTCATGTCGAGCAACTCGGTATCTCACAACAAAATGTTAACAATATATATGATATAACAAAACACATGTACAATAAAACATGTTAAACTACATAAATGAACACGTTTGAAAAAAAAATATGGTGTAAGATTATTTTGTATTTTGTAAGGGAAAAAACGGCAGTTTGTAAGGGCACGGAGCCCTGGAGCTTGACAGGTATGCATTGTCAAACCTAACTTGCTCCGCCCCAAACAGCTCTGCTAAAATAAAGATAAAGCAGATAGGCGCATTGGGAAATAAAACCAAAGGGCTCTTTGACCTGGCAGCACGGCGGAGCGGTGGATAGCACGTGTGCGGCACAGTTCTGAGGTAATGGGTTCGAATCCAACGACCAACCTTCCTGTGCGGAGTTTGCATGTTCTCCCTTTGCGTGGGTTTCCTCCCACATTCCAAAAACATTCATGTCAGGTTAATTGACCGGTCCAAATGGTCCCTAGGTGTGAATGAGTGAGCGAATTGTCTGTCCCCGTGTGCCCTGCGACTGGCTGGCAACCAGTTGAGGGTGTCCCCTGCCCACTGCCCGAAGATGGCTGGGATGGGCTCCAGCACCCCCGCGACCCTACTGAGGATAAGCGGTGCAGCTAATGAGATGAGATTTACCATTCAAATTTTAAAGAGAACTTTAAAGAATCACCCCACCTTTCACCTCTAATATTGCAACGAGGAGGAATAGTCTCAGCACCCACCTGATTGAGTTCATCTTCAGCCGCTCTTCTCAAATTTGGATCGATGGTCCCTCTCAGAGCTTGAATGATCCTGTTAGGATCCATCACTTTCACTTCCTTCCAAATCCGCTACATGCAAACAACATTGACGCTACACATTCTTTCAAAGGCCGTTGTAAATGTCCGTTAAATGTTGCTGGAGCCGTGACGAAATGTCACCCTTTGAACCGAAACCCGATGAAATACTTCTTTCGGCAAGAACGACTTTTGAGGATTCAGAAACGGAGCAATATCGTCGAGTTTTTCGGTTCCATTAAACGTTTTAACAACAAATCTTTGCCGGTGAGCAGATCGGCATGAAGGTACGGACAAATCACGACAGAAAAACCCGTTCTACGGCAGCTCCAATGTGCGGCTTTGGAAGTTTACTGCCATCTAGCGTCTTGGTGAGTTCCTACAAGAACTCGTTTATTTGATCGGTTTCCACTGTGAGTAAACATAACATCAATACAGTAATCCCTCGGTTGTCGCGGTTAGTGGGGCCCAAAACCACCCGCAAAAAGTGAAAATCCGCGAAGTAGCGACGCACCTTCAAAATGCTTAAAAAATATATATATATTTATTTTTATTATTTTATTTTATTATTTTTCAGACCCGGTTGATGGGTACCAAAACCACCCGCGAAAAGTGAAAATCTGCAAAGTAGCGACGCCCCTTCAAAAATGCTTGAAAAATATTTTTATTTTAAATTATTTTATTTCATTATTATTTTTTAGACCCGCAAAGCTCTGAACCCGCGACCGTGGAACCGCGAAGTAGCGAGGTCCCACTGTATATTTAAGAGTTTTAACAAAACAAGGTTTTGTACAAAAAGAGCACAATAGATGGAGGAAACAAAATAGCAGTTTCTGTCAGGCTCCGCCTATTGCTCCTTATTTATTGCAATAATAAAACTTGCAAAGATAATTCAGCACCTATTTACTCAAATTAGAACGGATTATGTCGAGTAAAAACAAAGACTTTGTGTAAACAAGATTGCTTACTAAATTAAACCAAAACTTAGCATTTTTACAGGATTTGTCTCCCTGTAAACCTCAGTGGAAATGTTTAAACCTAAGCCTAAAACACACTTCTATTCTATAGCATATGAATAACCTATATTTTATGTTGACAATATCTGTGTATTATTTGTCCTCATGTAGGTTTTAGATCAGGGGATAGTGTCATAATAGTCTGTGGTTTGCAATAATCTGTGGTCTGTGCAGCCCTTTGAGACTCTTTGTGATTAAGGGCCAAACAAATCAACATGACTTGACTCATCCTGAGGTTTTTGAGTTTTTCCTTACCCTCATGAAGGTTTTAGATCAGGGGATGGTGTCATAATAGTCTGGTTTGCAATAATCTGTGCAGCCCTTTGAGACTTTGTGATTAAGGGCCAAACAAATAAACATAACGACTTTTCCGGTATAAAATTGTTACACGGCGTACAGAATTTAAATGATCAAAGATCGTATGCAAAACGGGGAAACGTAACGATATACGTAATTTACGATTCAAACCAAATTTGATGTGAACAGAACAAAGTAGGGATGGCTGCAACAGAAACCAAATAATAGTGTGTTAAGGTTACTTCCTCCTACTTAATGCTTTCAAATTACCCATTTCTTTAAATTCAGGATTCTAACACTATATTTAGAAAAAAGGCCATGAAGTATACCTTTTGTGGCCAATGATATTCTAAAATCAGATTTTAATCAAAAAAGGCAGTTTTAATTTTTGAAAAGCTGGGCAGCTCCAAGTTCTGTGTTTTTCATAATAAAAAGGCTGTAGGAATTTATAATGCCTGAATTATTTTGAGTGTGTGGGTCATTTAGTCTCAGTATGACCCACACACAATGTACCATTTGATGTAAAGAATAGGCCGATAGTTTGTGTGCTTAACTGCCCACTACCGTATAGGACACGGACACATAAATATGGAAGCTGGATAAATTATTTTAAAATGCATTACTTTGATTGTAGCACAATTGCACTCAAATACTTGGTTCCCAGTCATGTTTGAGGTGACTTGTTATAAGAAAAATCCAATAAATTCATGTTTTTTTTTTTTTTTTTAATCATTTCAGTCTCGACATAATAGGTGTGCCTTACCTCACGTCAATTTCAGTTTTTAGTGTATTTTTATTGTTATCTCTTACATATGTCGTGTCCCAGTGTGAACCGTCCCCCTTTACTCTCCAAGTTCTATAGAAAACATGATGGCTTTTGATTTAGGCACTTAACTCTAATGTAACAAAATATTTGGAGGAAACCTATTCAAGGAGATAAGAGTGGGTACCACTCTAGAATCAACCTTATTTCCTTTAGTATGATCCATAACGTCTATCCCCTTGTGCTTATTTATAGTGGGAACCAATTTGTTGTCATTTTAATAATGTGGTTAATGAACATGTTCAAAATCTTAAACAATCATCGAATACGAGCTTTTTTTTTTTTTTTTAATTAATAATGACTGATTTAAGCTCTGTAACAGGGGACAGGTTTAGCCCTATGTCATGTGTGAAGTAATTCAAAAAATGTTTCAAAATTCTATCCTGAGCTACATTTCTTCATCCATTATCTGCACTACTTATCCCGAGTAGGGTTGCGCAAGGGCTGGAGCCCATCCCAGCTATCCTCGGGCAGTGGCCAGGGGACACCCTGAACTGGTTGCCAGCCAATCGCAGGGAACACAGGGACAGACAACTCACTCGCTAGGGACAATTTAAACAGACCAATTAACCCGACATGCATGTTTTTGAACATGGGAGGACACCAGAGTGCCCTTGAGGTAACCCACGCAAGCACGGGGAGAACATGTAAACTCCGCACAGCAGGTTCGATCTCATGACCTCAGAACTGTTGCGCACACACACTAACCACTGTGCCGCCTGAGTACATCACTTGTAGTATTTAATTCCCCGTTTCAGATGACATGTTGAAAACATTGAATATATACATTTTTTTAGAGTAAAGGTTACCATGTTGAAATGGAACCTAGTATGAAGTTTGACCCTTATAACAAAGTTTAAAATCAAAACATAATTATGACAATATAAACAGCCTCTAAATAAAATAAACAACACAAATATCACTGCTGATGCTTTATTAAGCCGTGTGAATAGACCAAACAGACCTTTTGAGTTTGGCTATTAGCCAAACATACCGGCCATTTGTGTTCATCACCATACCCACCACCAAGGCAGTATGCCTTCCATCAAAGCAAGTTTGATAGTGCACCCTTTATTGCTGCAGATATCGTCATTACGTTGTACAGAGGACAGTAAATCTGAATTTTACTGGTTTAAAGTGCCTTTGAAGGTGTGCAATCCGTAATATTTTTGCAGTGTGAGGGGAAAAAAATCTGCCGTTGCTCAACGCTCAGTCCTGGTAAAGCAGAAAGCCGGAAAAGGTGCTGTACTTCCAGGTGCTCCCATAAATGGCGCCGCGATGCAACCTGAGCCACACCTGATCTCCTTGAAAGAGAGGTAAAATAGCGTGGTTGCTCGCCGTCTCGTGGTCCGGCGCTCCGTCGTTGGCGTACGCAGACACCGTCACCTCCTCGTTGCACATGAGGTTGATGTAAAGCGGCACGTTGATGGCCAACTTAAGGATGTGGAACATGAAGACATAAACCCCGTTGACGGGGCAGGTAAAGCGGCCGATGTGGGTGTCGAACATCTCTCCGAGGTTGCTGTGCAACTGATCGAAAACGATGGGTTGGTCCAGGTTTCCCGGTGCGAAGTTAACGGTGCGGGAGGCGGTGAACGCCACCCGGAGCGGTTGGGACAGCGGGTAGAGTTGCATGGGGAGGAGAGAACCGTGATGGTGGTGGGATTGGGGGCTGTGGGAGACGTCCACCATGGAGACGGCTAGGGAATCGCCGTGGCCGGAATCCACCATCGTGAATTCGTCGGCGCGCTCTGGGCTGCTGACTCGGGACGACTCGCGCCAGGCTGAGGCGGAGACAGAAAAATATTTCAACGTTAGTATTTGGGCTGCAACGATTTGCCGATGTTGTGGGTGAAAATATTGGTAATAGAAATCTCATCTCTTTAGCTGCACCGCTTATCCTCAGTAGGGTCACAGGGGGTGCTGAAGCCCATCCCAGCAATCATCGGGCAGTGAGCAGGGGACACCCTGAACTGGTTGCCAGCCAATCGCAGGGCACACAGGGACAGACAACTCACTCATTGACACCTAGGGACAATTTGGACCGGCCAATCCACCTGAAATGCATGTCTTTGGAATGTGGGAGGAAACCGGAGTGCCTGGAGGGAACCCACGCAAGCACGGGGAGAACATACAAACTCCGCACAGGAAGTCCGGTAGCTGGATTTGAACCCACACAAGATGTTCCCAAGACCTTAGAACTGTGCCTGCACACGCGTTAACCACTGTGCCGCCGTGCTGCCCGTAATAGAAATAGTCGACGATAAATTCCGTTGTCAACTATTGTCGCCAGACACGTTTTTTCCAACATAGTTGTGAATTGTTAAGTATTTTCGTTACAGACTTGGCAGTTGACCACTGAGCACACTCGGGACATATCCTTACCAGGAATCGAGCCAAAACCTCAGCCCCAGAAGAAATATTCAAAAGAAGCTAACAAAATTGATGACGCTCCAAAACGTAAGTGTACATTAAAAGCATCGTGGAAAGAGGAGTTCACGTGGCTTGTAGCAGACGACGCAAACATTGCACGAATGAAGATGAGTAAATACAGTGGAAACTTGGTTTTCGAACGCCTCTCAGTTCGAACAAATCGGAGTTCGACCAAAAATTGAGAAATTCTTGCTTCGCTGTTGGGTCAAAAATTCGGAGTTCGAACGCCGGTAATGCGTGAGTGCGTACGCTAGGGTTTGATGCTGAGCGGCGTACGGGTGTAGATCGCCCCCACCCCTCGCGACCAACTGTTATCACATGCGCACTTGCCTCTTTGCTTTCGCTTTTAATATCAGTGAACGGAGTGTTTTAGCCCCTAACTATGCCTCCGAAGAAGGTCGGTGCAAGCAGGACAGGTGAAAAAAGAAAAGTTGTTCGTACAACTATTGCCTTTAAGAAAGACATAATAACTAAATATGAAAGAGGTGTGCGAGTTTCCGATCTTGCTAGGGAATACAGCAAGCGCCTTCTGCTGACCACCACAAAGGTAAGAAATCCTATTCATAATTCTTTTCTTTATCTTTTTTTTTTTTTTTACACGTTCGCGTTAGCATAATAATAATAATAATAATAATAATTTCCTTTGTATTGTCATTCTTTGTAACAATGTACACAGAACGAAATGTCGTTACACCTGACCCGTTGTAGCGAGTCGGTGCAGCCGCAGCCAGAGGGCGCCGCCATTATCTTTCGGACGGAAGATTACGATAACGCGAACGTACGATTAGCTTTATGATTACGTTGAACATTCAGGTAAACATTCAGGGTGTTGGAACTGAGCCCCCTTTCTAATGAAGCGCTAGGCACTTGTGGTGCTAAATGACTTGTAAACGACCTGATTTTTTTATTCTTACACGTTCATGTTAGCGTAACCTTTCGTACGGAAGATTACGATAACGCGAACGTACGATTAGCCTGGGTTAGCTTCATGTTTACGTTAAACATTCGTGGTAAACATTCAGGGTGTTGGAACGAATTAAAACGATTTACATCATTTCTAATGAGAAAAATGATTTCGGTGATTGAACAAATCGGTTCTCGAACGGATTATGGTCGAGAACCGAGGTTCCACTGTACAGGTACATACGGATGGAAAACAGCGATGTCATGTACATGCAATGAATGTTATAAGTAGATTTTTAACAAACTTAATTTTAAAGTGTTGTTCTGTTATATATTCTGATTATCAGTGATTAATACTTTGCAACAATGTTTTTTTTTTTTAGATGAGTCGTCTTATTGTGTTTCAAGTTGTGAAAAATGGGGCAGGCAACTTTATGCTGCTGTCCGCTAACTTTTTCTCACGAGTTTCAGAGAAAAATAGTCTTTAGTAGGAGCCCTAGTTCGTATTGAGACTGGGGATAAGGGTTGGGCACAAAAGGGAAGGAAAGAAAAAAAACCTTACCACCAAGATGATGCTGCTGCCCTCCACATGCACACACGTGTTGTGATCCAGAGTACTGCAAACACACAGAAACGGAGGTTTTATATTTCTCCAAAATCCAATTAGGTGAACATTGTGTATACAAGTAATGTTCAACTATGATCTCTTCGAGATTTACTTACTCTTGGAGCATCTAAGACAGGGCAGTAGTCCTTGAAATGATTCTGGAAAATGCATGTGCTGCCTGCCAAACAAATACCATGTGTTCGTATCAAATTTTCCTAAAGCGATAGAAGTACTTATTGAAAAAAGCTTTACTAAATATTTTTAGCAGTTTTGATTTTACAGGTAAAAAAACCTGAATATAAAAACACCAAAATATTTCTGAATCGCAAAATATAATATTCTGCATAGCAGAAAAAAATTGTGAAGGCACACATTTGTCCCGTAATTTCCGGACTATAAGCCGCTACTTTTTCCCCAAACTTTCAACCCTGCGGCTTATTCAGTGATGCGGCCAATTTATGTCATTTTTCTAACGGCCGCCAGCGGCGCTTGAGTACAAAAGGTAAGATTTAGACCGGTGGAATTTATGCGCCGAGGAAGACTGCAACTTCTTAGCTTGTGCACAAATTAAATTAGCGTAGACATATCCTCATCATGCAAATTGCAAAAAGAAAGGCACACGATGCAACTTTCAAGCTAAACTCAATCGAGCAGTCCGATAAAGAAGGAAACAGAGCTACTGCACGTAAATTTTACTTTGCGGGGGTGTTGCTAGCGTGTTTTGGGATAAGGGAGCGTGGGACGACGTCTATACGACAAAGTCTCTTTCCCATACTGAAGGAAGACGACTTTGAAGACGTCAGTTATAAGGTGGAAGAGATGAGGACGGTTTACCGTGGTTTCTTCATGTACGGTATGTTTTTTTAACAGATCCGTTTACTGTGTTGCTAGTAGCCTTTTGCTACCCTTCACAGGCACGGTTTGGGATGAAAGTTATAATAGTATTATTAAAGCTTTGAAAACTCTCTCGGTGTACCGTCTTTCTTTGTAAATATGTGTAACCATATATAATATGCATTTGTATATTTTTGTAATGCATTTATTTTAGAAACTTATTCTGATACGTATTGCATGAGCAAATGAGAAAGAAGGGGCGGGGCAAACGCGGGCTGACGGGAAGTGGAGTAAAGGTGAGACGTGTTTGTGGACGCGGCGGACAATAGTGGATATATATTTTTCCCACCCTTACCTTTGCAAATATACACTTTTTTCCTTGGATTACTCTTAACGGGCAACCGGACTCAGCAGGTCTGCATCAAACCTTAAGTACCGGTATCATTTTCCATTCATTATGCCGGCTGTTATTTTTGGACTGTGCTGTGTAAATATGCTTAATTGCCGTTAAGATTGTCGAGAAAAATTGTTCAAACCTCTCATTGTTTAGTTGCCGTTAGTAGTGTCAATAAAATTGTTCAAACCAAAAAAGATTTCGTGTTTGTGTTCCATTTTTTAATGTGGGCGCATGCGGCTAATATACAGGTGCGGCTTGTGTATGTACAAAATCGGTTTTCCTCCCGAAATGTGGTGGGTGCGGCTTATAGTCAGGTGCCCTCTATAGTCCGGAATTTACGGTAAGTACGATTGAATTCTTGTTAAAGACCGGGGTAAAAAGTAAATAAAATGCTGAAAAAAATGTTTGAAATATTTGCATTAAAAATAGCTATATTATTCTGTTTTTAAGATTAGACATCCACAAAAAGCAGATCGCATAAGATGCCAGTTCGTTATTCTGACTACTATTGCTTGATGTTAATTTGTGCTTTGACTATTATGTACTGTTTACATTCTTCCCCCTAACCGATTTTTACACCCTATACAGCAGATTTGCTTTTCTAAACTAGGACAGAGGTGTCAAACTCTTTAGCTTTGGGGCCACATGGTAGAAAAACAGACTCACGGAAGCCAGACTAATAGATTGAAAAGAGACTGAGTCAGAGAGAAGACTTAAAAAAAAAATGGACAAAGACAGAACTTAAGCGAAAAAGAGAAGGAGAGTGAGAACTAGAGAATTGGAAAGAGACAGAATGAGAGAGCGAGAACAAGAGAGTAAAAGAGAAGAAGAGAGAGAAAAGAAAAAGGGAAAAACAAAGAAATATGAAAGTAATATAGCCCCAGTTGCTTTGCGAGTGGAGCCTCGCCTTGTCAACATCAAGTGGACACATTTCAAACTGCAGCTCATTTTTCCCTTGTGCTTTTTTGGGTGTCGTCTCGCAGGTCGGATTCAATCCCTTGGCAAGCCTGATCCGGCCTACAAGCCGCATGTTTGACACCTGTGACCTTGGAGGTTTAGTAAAAAGGGTGCAGGGGAATGTTTTGCAATTTCTTATCTGAGGTTTGGCCTTCCCCCTGTTATCCTTGCAAGTTCAAAACCCATTGATGTCTCCTCTCCTGATTTCGATTGTTCTAAACTCTAGACTCATCAAAAAAGGTATGTGCAATAAACGAAAACAAACGGTGCGAACGCGGTTTTAGTTTCTTTTTTACAGGGCAGCATCGGCGTACCGGATGCGTGCGATCCGTCTTCGCAAGGTGCAAACTCGGGAGGCGTTTGTGTGCTGGAATTGCTGAACTTGTCGTCCCGGTTGAAGGCCTGCAAGAAGAACGCATTTTGCATTAGACTGAAACGCCGGATCGGATTTTCCATTTTGATGTCTACGTGACAGCAGCTGATTCTGGCAACACCACGACCAAAATTGCAGAGGTCATCATCGAAGCTGCAAAAAAAAAGCCCAAAATGGAAGTTTGGGGCGGGGGCTATAAGCTCTCACTTGGTCTTGTACGGCTCTCGTAACGCCCTCTTTGGTTCATGTCCAGAGATTGGAAATACTGCGTTTACAGCTATGGTTAACTTTGTTGTTATTGTTGCTATTCTTATATCATAACTGTTATTATTAATATTATTACTATTCAGGGTTGGGTAGGGTTACTTTAACTGGATTACTTTCAATTACTTTTGGATGACTCCAATACCAAATATGCTAAAAAAAAGACAAAAGAAACTAAATATGAATAAAATGATGACTCACAACACGTGGTAAGCTTTCTTTACTGGCTTTGATCTCCGGGAAAAACTAACATAAAATGCAACAGAAACAAAATGAAAATAAATCCAAACAGCTCGCTCCATGTATTCCGTTACTCCCCAAGCCTGCACAAAATTTAGTCATTTTATTCATATTTAGTTTCTTTTATTAGCATATTTGGTATTGGAGTAATCCAAAAGTAATTGAAAGTAATCCAGTTAAAGTAACTTTACCCAACCCTGTTACTATTGTTATTATCATTGGTGTATTTAATAGGGAAGATGTAGGAGTAGGGAATATAAGCATCTGCTTCTTACTGCCCTTTTTCGAACATATTATGTAACGTTATTTTGTTGTTGAGTTATTGTTTTTGTTCTGTTTTTATTTTGATGTTCGAATAAAGTTTTTCATAATTTGTTTATGTGATTGATAAACGTTTTGTGGACAGGTAAGACTTTGGCTTCAACTTCGGGTGATTTGTTCATTTTGCCATGTGATGTCTTTTGCAACATGATCGAAAAGGAAACGATAAACAGGGATGTGATTGAGGTGAGGAGAAAAAGTCTGAAACCTAGCCGGGGGTTTGGGGGCCCAGGGCAGAGCCCAGTGGGGGGGGGGCGATGCCCCCCCGAAGCTCCTGGGTTTTAAGCAATTTACTTGTCCAAAACCATGCTTAAATTAATAATTTAACATCTTTAGAAGATTTAAATAACAAAATAATTTGCCCACATACCTGATTTTTTTTGTAAATACTGCAAGGTCAGTTCAAATGCAGTTCAGACCCTGCAGCTTGTGCAAGGATGTGGCCAATTTATGGCCAATTTATGCAATTTTTCTAACGGCCACCAGGGTGCGCCAGAGCAATAAAGGAAAGAGTGAGACAGTCTGATTTGTTTGCTACGCAAGTGAAAAAGTCGGAATTCCGACTAAAAATCACATCCCTGGATAAACCAGCAAAGAAATGTTCCCGCTCAAGAAATAGTTGAAAGACTTACCGATGGGATCTCGTGAAACTGCACGGAGGTGACGGTTTGCCTCGCAGGCGGCGTTGGAAACGAGGGTTTCGGTGAGGGAATGGAGATGCCGCGCGTTACCCCGTTACAGGGGGACATTTTGCCCGCTTCGGCGGCCGGTGCCTTCGGAGCCACAAAAACACATTCACAGGACTGCTTCTTGGAATTTAGGAAAGAAGCACATATTAAAAGCGGAGCAAATGGATTAGCGGCATTTCTTTGATATGAACTCACACTGACGGAGACTGCAGACTTGGGCGTGCCGAACAACGGGGAAGAAAATGTCTTCGGCTCAGTCAAATGCAGAGGCTCCTGTGGAAATAAAAATACTAAAAGTTGCCATTTCAATAGAAGATGCAGCCAAACTGTCGTGCAGGATCTTACATTTGAGGAAAGGTCAAGCGGTCCAAAGTTTTGGAGGCAATCATCGGCGTTGCTCTGTCCAGTATTGCATTCCAGGAGTCTGTTAGGCAGTGGGGTGGACTGGAGGTGCAAAACATACATTCTATCCATCTATCTACTTTGGTCATATCCCTCGAGAGGGGTGACCGACAGCAAGACAAACACATACAAAAAAGAAAAGAAAAAAAGGGAAAAAGTAGCAAAAAACACACACAACATTTTTGGGGACCATGGCCAACCCAATTGCCCAAAAACCCAAACAAGAGAAGCATCTCGGCACCCAAGTTGGTCATGCTTTCGTCCCTCCAGATGAAATGGGACACCAGAAAGTGGCCATGTCACTCGGGTCAGGGTGACACAACACACTGTTCTGTTCAACAGCAGAGCCCGACAGCTTTCGCTGGTTTACCCCTGCCGCATCATACAGGTGCCCTGCCCATCCCTTAGAAAATCCCTTGGTCCTGTGGTGAGGGGCCCAGTGTTCTTGTTTGCCCGCGTCCCAGACGCATTATTTTTGCTGGGGACGCATCGTGTCAAATCAACGTGCGTCCCCGGTACGCAACTTTTTTGACACGAAATTGTCATTATCATTTTTTAACAAAGATTTACCGCACTCCAAACTTTGTCAGGCAGATCCGCCATTGTTGTTTTGGTCTCGCGGTTCGAGTTTTCGTCTGCACGCCGATCTCGAGTTGTGTAGTGAAAGTCCGTCTCTTTTTAGAGAACCGGCTTTTTCGGCCCAACTCATTAAAGAGCCGTCTCTCAAACGGCTCACTTGCTTTGATGCATTATATTACGAATGATGATGTTGTATAAAGAAGTTAAGAAAAAAAAGGAAGTATTAAAGGAAAAAAAAGACAGGTTTGTGGTGATCCCTTTTAATCAGTATATTACCAACAATATTTTAATGCAGAAAATGAATTCATAATTTGAATAAGAATATGTATTATTCTATTTAATTCTATTTGCATGTATTTTTTCCTTCTACAGTGAACGTCCAAGCTTTTTTATAATAAACCTCATTCATGTCGAGCAACTCAGTGTCTCACAACAAAATGTTCATTAACAATATATATGATATAAGGAAACACGTGTACAATATAACATGTTAAACTACATAAATAAAGATGTTTGAAAAAAAATAATAATATTTTTGTTGTATTTTGTAAGGGGAAAATACGACAGTTTGTAAGGGCACGGAGCACACTACATTTTGGGAAGCCATAGATCTCTGTTGGGACCCATCACTTTTCAGAAGTAAAATGAACACTGGGGGCCCTCTCCCTCTTGGGAGGTGTGAAAATTCTCCCACCGTGGTCCGCTGCGTGTCGTAAGAGGCGACTAAAATCCCCAATTTCCACGCTCCCTCCATCTCTACTCCCTAAGAAACAGCAAGGCAAAGAAAGGGGGGGCGGGAGATCTAAAGGTCTCGCAAACCCTAGTTATAGGGTCACTAAATGTGAGAGGATGTGGAAGTAAAGCGACTGAGTGGAAGAAAGAGGAGATCGGAAGGATGATGACGAAAAGGAAGGTTGATGTTTAGCCTTGAGTGAAACAAAACATACATGCAACATAGAAAAATTGGCATATTTTCTCATTTGGGCATATTTCTGAGGTACAAGACAAGACGCAGTTCAAAAGGACCACAGGACACATTTGCCCAACACGCCTTTTTTGAACATACTGCAGAGACAGAATTTTCACATAACCTCTCAATGAATCCAATCAAATATTTGTTTAAATGGTGAAAAAAAAACTTATTAACACCAGAAAAATCTTAAAACACAGTACGCACACCTTTAATGGCCAAATTCAAGCACCTTTTTAGGACTTAAGGCCAATTTCTCCAGTAACATTAAAAGAAGAAACTTGGTATGACTTGCACCGAGAGAGCTAACTGTGGTCATTGTGCTTGCTGTTTACGTTCCACCGGATGCTAACGTTAGCATAGCGCTAAATCTCCTGCCTGCTGCTATCAATAAACAGCAGCTTGCACACCCCAACGGAGCTTTTATCGTCGCCGGCGACTTTAATCGGGCATGTTTATGGACTGTACTTCCCAAATCCAGTCAATACGTGGACTGAGCAATTAGGGAAAAAAAAACACTGGACCGTGTGTACAGTAAGATCAAACATCTAGTTGGATCCGGCCATCTATGTCCCTCACCCCCTCCCTCCGGAGGAAAACAGCCTATACAACAAGGACAGTACAAACATCTTCTTTGTTCCTTCATCTCTTTGTTTTCCTTATATCCTCACTGTAAAATGTGGACCTGGAGTGCCACGTCCAATTTCGTTGTCACAATATATCCCATGTTGTAACAATGACAAAAGGTATATTCTATTCTATTTAGCAGATCCACAACTGTATCTGATTTACATACAACAATTTTAATCTTGCATCAAGACATATGATTTTAAGATCATGGGTAAATCGCAAATATATTTGTTTTTGAGACAATCTCGCTCGTTCTAGGGGTTGGGTATCAATGACATAATATGTAGCTTCAATTTTCAGGTTGCAGAACATTATTCCCATTACAATTTAACACTGGGAAAAGCTACCTCGATATTTTGCATAGCCCATAATAAATGTCCATCCTAATACACGTTACATAGAGCCCTGTCCCATAGGGGGCAGTGACACTTGATGGGATATCCATCCATTATCTGCACCGCTTATCCTCAGTAGGGTTGCGAGGGGGCTGGAGCCCATCCCAGCTATCTTCGGACAGTGGGCAAGGGACACCCTGAACTGGTTGCCAGCCAATCCACACCTAGGGACCATTTGGACCGGCCAATTCACCTAACATGCATGTTTTTGGAAAGTGGGAGGAAATCGGAGTGCTCGGAGGAAACCCACGCAAGCACGGGGAGAACATACAAACTCCACACAGGAAGTCCGGTAGCTGGATTTGAACCCGTGACCTCAGAACTGTGCCACACACGCGGTAACCACTGCGCCGCCGTGCTGCACTTGATAGAATTCTATACAAACTAATGCTAGCTGCCGTTAATGACGAGGGAAGAAATGCAATAGCATATAAAACCACCAGAGAGCAGTGTCAGTCATTTTTATGCAGACTTGTTGAGAACCGTTGGGACAGACTGAGGAGATCATTTCTTCCTCATGCCATGAGGCTCTTTAACTCCACCCGGGGGAGTAAAAGCCCAAATTTGCATATCGCCCTGTGTATTTTCCGTAGCACTATTGAAATGCTCTATAGCAAAACGTACTATTGGGTATTTTTGTATTCTATAGCTTTATTATTTTATTTTTCAACTCAAGGATAGTGCTGGAAGTGTGAATTTCCCTACGGGGATCATTTACAAGCACTTTACCCAAACATTTGAAGCACTTTTCCAATTCTTAATATCTCAATTCATGCATTTTCAAGGATTTCAAGCACCCGCAAGAACCCTGTAAAAAGGATGCAGTATGATTGTATAGTGTTAGTGTGTGAAGACAAAATGCGAGCTTACATGCATTTCTTTTGGGAGGGGGTCACTCGAGTTGCTGACAGCTGTTAGAAGAAATGATGATACAGTAGTCAATATTTGAGGGGGGGTGTAATGGGAAATGATGCTCTCAAACACTAAAAGGAGCAATTCCGTTTTAACATCTTATTTACGTTCAAGGCAGCTGAAAGAAGGCGTACGATTCTCCATCGAAAAGTATTTTTTTTTAAGAAAAAAAATAAGAAAATGACCTCATTGATCATTATTAAATGATCTCTCCTTGTTGACCATGTTATTTTATAACAATCTGTATCAATATCAATGTTAGAACGCAACTCCAATCCACGCTTAATATGTGGTATTAAAAAAAAAAAAGGGACAGTGGGTATTATTTAGAACACAGGTGTCAACAGGCGGCCCGCGAGCCAGATCGGGTCCGCTAAGGGATTGAATCCGGCCCGCGAGACAACACCCAGAGAAGTGCAAGAGAAAAACAAGCTGCAGGTTGAAATATGTCCACTTGATGTTGCCAAAGCCAGGTGCCTCTCACAAAGACACTGTACTTGTATTTATTTCTCTCTCTCTTTTCCACCAATTTTCTCCCACTCTGTCTCTTTTTCTCTTCCTTTGTTGCTCTTTGTCTCTTTTAACCTCTTTTGCTCCAACTTCCTTTTTTTCCTTTTCCATCTTCCTACCCTTTGCGCTCTTTTCTCTCCTTCTGTCTTTCTATTTCTCTTTGGATTTCTTTCTTCCTCTTCCTTTCTTTTCCCCCTCTCTCACAACTTTTAATATTTTGTTTCTCACGCCCCCAACCCCCTCTCTCCTTTCTTGGTCCTGCCCTCTCTCTTTCACTTATTTCTTTATCCCTTTAATCTACTAGTCCGGCCCCTGACAATGTTTGTTTTATTGTGTGGCCCCTGAGTTCAAATGAGTTTGACACCCCTGACTTAGAACTTCCAAGTGGTGAAAAATCCCACACACACGATAGAACAAACATTCTCTCGGGGGCCGGACGAGATTAGAGCAAAAGAAAGAGAGAAATAAATAAGAGAAAAAGAGATGGGGTGGGACAAAGAAAGAAATGTAATGTGAGAAACAAAAGATAAAAAGAAATAGTGAGGGAGGGGAAAAAAAAAGATAAAAGATATACAAAGAGCAACAGAAAGAGAAAAATGAGAGAAAATGAGATGGGGAGAAAGTGAGAAGAGGTAAGCGAGAGAGCGTGAGGGAAAAGGAAAAAAAGGAAGGGAAAGCAAAGGTTAAAAAGAGAGACAAAGAGGAACAGAGAAAAAGAGAGACAGAGGGTAAAATAGAGAGTGAGTGAGAGAAAAAGGGAGGGAGAGAGAGAAGGTGATAATCAGAAGAGATAGAGAAATAATGAGAGGAGGAAGAAAGAGAAAAAGAAAGAAATCCAAAGAGAAAGAGAGAAAGAGAAGAGAATGTGAGAAAGAGAAAATAATGAAGAGAAAGCAAAAGAAGGTAAAAGACAGAGAGAGAAAGAGACATAGAGGAACAAAGAAAGAGAGAGAAAGAGAAAGAAATATGAGTACATCGTTTGTGAGAGGTACCTGGATTTGGCAACATCAAGTGTACATATTTCAACCTGCAGCTCGTTTTTCTCTTTCGCTTCACTGAGCATTGTCTCGCGGGCCGGATTCAATCTCTTAGCAGGCCTGATCCGGCCCGCGGGCCACCTGTTTGACACCCCTGCCCTAGAAGGTGCTAGAATAATTGCTGCTACCGTAACCCAAACCTTGCAAATTGCATTATGACAAAAAAATATTGTACTAGACTCAATATTACAAAACTGAATTCATTCAGTTTTGAGAAAGTAATGATAGAAATAAAAAAAACATTTTTATTGAGGAAAATTTTGGCACCGCCCCACTGCCAATTTGCTCTACTTTTTGTCATATTTTAAATTAATATTCTAGAAAAAAAAAAAGAGTCATAAAAAAATGATCCTTCAAACTAAAAGATCTGCCATCGGACTTGTCATTTTTACTATAATTTTAAAAAAAAAAAATTCCCCTGGGAAAATGTCTTTAAATTAGTTTATGGTAAGAATTTTGTAATTTTGCTAATTTAAAGGATTTTTTATTATTTTATATTTTTCTTGTCCAGAGAAATCAAAAAATATTCTTTAATATAGGAGATCACTCATTTAGCGAAAAGACTTAATTTATACTAAAATTAGAATAAGTTATAATTAGATAAATTAAGGGAGAACTTCAGAAGATCGGAGAACGAGAGGGAAAAACGAGAGAAGAGGCTCGACGAAGACTTGAGCGACACTAATTCAGCTAATTCGATGGAATTCACTTAGTTTGTTATTTAAGAATTAAATCTGCCCCCGCGTGGAAATGCCGGTCTCTTGTCAGTCTTTTCACAAAAAGAAATGAGCATGCATTGTTAGGTGAATGAAGTCAGATAACTAATTCGAACAATTTGGTAAACGATACATTTTTTCATAGTTTATTTCCTAACGAGGGACATGTGAAGATCCTGGACGATATATCCATTGCCAGAAGTGATGGGCGAAAAAATATACGGTGCGGTTTGGTCACTGGGTTTCTGCAGTTTGTATTCTTCTCTGTGCTTTCTAGCGATCATTTTCAGTGGCACTACACAATCTAGTCTTCAAATCTACACCGTTCCTTTAAATACAGAACAACATCTCCAAGACAATGACATTGGTTTAATAGCCATTTTCCTTTCCCATTTTCTAGTTTAGAATTGCAATTAATAAACTACCAAAAGAGCTAGGAATTCCATTGGCACTTGGAGACTATCGTGGACATCATTCTGAATTCCTTACCCAGAGGTGATGACAAATCGAACGACCCCCTTTGAGAGCCGGGGCGTCCATTCCTCGGGGAGGACGCGACATCTAGAAGAGAATCCTGGACACGATTGTCAAAACTTAAAGCAGAATCCGTCGACGCTCGTTTCGGGTCCGATGGCTAAAACCCACCTGCATAAAGTTGAAGGTGCCGTGAATTTTGGCCATGAATTCTTCTAAGTGTTTTTTCCTTTTCGCGGGGTCTTTGGGCAAAGTCGGGGTGTCGAACTTCTCTTCAGGTAGAAGCTGCACAACGTCCTGCCGACCGGGCGTAGTGTTTAACTTTTTTTTCTCCTGTTTCCGGAAAAAAATGTACCATAGTTATACTGGAACAGGGGTGTGAAACTCAATATACAGAGGGCCAGAAGTCAAACCACACCTGGATATTTATTGAATACACTTTCCTTTTTAAAAATAAATACAAATAAATATGAATTTAAAACAGTCGGAAATATTATTCTAGAATAATCAAACTTAAACATGAAAAGTATTAAAAAACGGTGCTCTCCATAAAAATAACTAAATGAAAATATGAAAAAACTGAAAATATAAATAAAATTTGTGCTTTTCACTTTGGGAATTTGCTTTAGTGAAAAACATCTTCATATTCTTCTTGAACTCTTCAACTTTCTGTATCTTTTCTCTGGATTCAAGGTTTTTCAGCTTACTCTTAAGTTGTCTTGTAATGCTGTTTTACATAAAAAATTTTAATTACGGCCACAAAATCTCCACAAATAAGACACACGGGTTTACCGGCAATGTCAGTTAACATACTTTTCTCGGCCATTGTGGTTTATAGTATCCGAGTATAATTCGAAAGTTATCAGGGTTTCATAGACCCGGGCCATTATAGTAGATGTATATCAAAGGATTTCACGGGCCGGATATGATTGTACGCCGGGCCGGATGTGGCCCTCGGGCCGTGAGTTTGACACATGTGTACTAGAAGATGCATTTTATATATAAGACGTACTGGACTATAGGGTGAATGACATTTACTATAGTAAGTTCTACTGGACGTGTTTGTGTATAACCATTGCCCATTTTATACACTTACTGTATATATATTAGTGCAACGATGTTGCTGACCACAATCACATTGCATGCAAAGGGAATAGAACCCGGGTCGCGGCAGTGAGGGTGCCGAAATCTAACCGTGAGTTATTATCACACTATTTTTAGTCAGTTATGGTACCAGGGCCAAAATGTTAAAGACTGGAGAAAAACATTTTTATATTTAGTTTCTTTTGTCTTTTATTAGCATATTTGGCATTGGAGTAATCCAAAAGTACCGTATTTTCCGCACTATAAGGCGCAACCCAAAAAAATAGTTTTTGGTCCTATTTTTGACATACATAAGACGCACCGGATTATAAGGCGCTACAATGGGAACGTCGACAAAACAGTCAGATAGTTCAGTCCAACTGATTACCCCCTTAACATTCCCAAAGCTTGCAAAGACGCAAATACGTGTCGAGAACACGTGCGGATGCGGTGTCCGTACGATGTCACTCAAATGCATCGTTCCATCAAAGTCTTGGGATTCAAGAAATGCCAACCATTCCTTAGTTTCTATTTTCTTTTTCGCTCGCAACTTTACTGTATATATGACAATATACACTTGGAATTGAGTTTAATTTAAAAATAGACACTCCATTCCATCCATTATCTGCACCGCTTATCACAGAAACATCGAGTTCAGTCTGAAACAAGATACAGGGATAATATATATAGCCGGAGTAGCTCACCGAAGTCGTTGTGTTCATAATAATGTGCAGCCTTGGTCCTCTTATATCCGTGAGTTTAGTAAATTCAGGACAAATAAAATATTTACAAATACAAAATAGTAAAAAAATGCTTTCTGTATGCCGTCAGCCACGTGCTATACTCATTCATCTTTTTCGGCCAATTGCAGGCTTTGTTTTGCCGTTTAAGCCAATACCAGCTTGTAAATGATAAAAAGGATCCGCCCCTTGACCTCCGAATAACTTTAGCCAATAGTGATCGATTCAACTGATGATTGACACGTCTTTTTTGGCCAATTGCAGGCTTTGTTTTGCCGTTCAAGTCAATGCCAGCCTGTAAATGATAAAAAGGATCCTCCCCTTGACCTCCGAATAACTTTAGCCAATAGTGATCCATTCAAATGATGATTGACACATTGGTTAGCCAATGAAACGCCGGTAAATAAATCCCAGCATACACCGCGGACTACTTGGCCTTCGGGGGAAAATCGAGTCGGCGGCTGCAAGTTAGTTGGAAGACTTTGCGAATTAATATTGATCCATAAATAAGGCGCACTGTATTATAAGGCGCATGGTCAGCTTTTGAAAAAAATAAAGGCTTTTAGGTGCGCCTTATAGTGCGGAAAATACGGTAATTGAAAGTAATCCAGTTAAAGTAAACCTACCCAACCCTGTTTCCACTCTTGTACACCGTATTTTGTGGTATACAAAAGGCGCACCGGAAATTATGGTACTCACATTTTGCACTCGCTTAGCTTTCCTCTGGATTGCCTGCAAACAAATGAAACGTTTTAGCGATGTGGTCATGTAAAGTTGCATCCGGTTAGCTTTATCTTAAGTTCATTAGCTGACCTTCGCAGTTGCTGGTCTTTTGGCTGTCTTTTGTCCTTTAGGCATGAAAGCAGCTTGACGCAAGATGCCGCCATCTGAAGACTCCAGATCCCACCAGTCCAGAGGCTCATCCGCCCTTCCGACCCTCAAATCGTCATTACATTTCTAAGTGGACAAAAAAAAAAAAAAAAAGTCTCAGCAGTGGAAAAATAAAACCATGGAATTATAGAGCTCAAAGAAGGGTTGCAACCAAGCTGCGTGTATGCGCAATTGCGCACTGCCCTGAGCTTTTCCGCGCACAAGAAAATCTAGCCAGCTCACAAAAATCAGGGCTCGAAATTGCTAATTAAGAAGCCAATTAAGTCAAAGGAACAGTGCATGAAGGTAAAAATACAGGGGTTCCCCTGACACTGTGTTCCAAATGCGGTATTTTGAAGTCAAGGTCGAAGTAGAACAAAGTTGAGTAAAGTCAGTAGAGTTTTTCGAGAACCGGCTTTTTCGGCTCGACTCACTAAAAAGAACCGGCTCTTCAGGTTGTTTTTCTTCTTTAATCCCAACATGACCAAATATTAAGTAAAATTATACACAAAATGACTTAAAGGAAGGGGGGGAAATAGAGCAAAAAATAAAAATATACCAAAATGTGAAACTAGTGAAAAGTTAGAGAAAAAAAAGAGCAGGAAATATTCAGAAAAAAGCCAGAAGAAACGAAAGAAGGTAATAGAGAAAAAAAAAAAAAGAAAAAAAAAAGGAACAGCTCGGAAAAAATAAACACAACGACATGTTTTTAAAGGAATTAAAAAAAGGAAAGAAAAAGTTTGTGTTGCATTCAAATAATTTCCAATCAAGTCAATCTTGTTGCCAACATTGTACTCCCCCTAAAGAAATGTAATTAAATACAGTTCTGTATTGTGCAACCGACTAATTGCTCAGTCCACGTATTGACTGGATTTGGGAAGTACAGTCCATAAACATGCCCGATTAAAGTCGCCGGCGACTAAATAACCCCCTAAAAATGTTTGTAGACAAAAGATACCAGGAAAAAAAAAAGAAATGTAAATCTTGTGAAAGAATTGTAAGAAGAAATGACGTTAGTAGGCCGAACAACCTTTAGTACTAATAGTTCATGAGTCAATTCATTTAAAAGTGAAAAATGATTTTGCATTGCCGGAAACTCGGCAAAATGTAACTTGATGTCAAGTTTTGGACATGTTCGATATTGATTTAGTTGCCACACTTGGGATTGCTGTTGCTCACTGTTGTTTCAAGCGTTGCTCACCGACTTTGTGTGAACGCTCAGACTTGTGGAAAATTACAGGGAACATTGGTTGCAACTCACGATTATTTTAATAAATGAATCAGTGTTTTTTTTTTAATTTTTAATGTATTTCTTTATTCAGATATTGGCATTTTAGACAAATAGAAAATAGTGTACAAGACTATACAATATTTTATCATAAAAGACAAAAACGAAAAATCTAAGTGTTGGTCAAATAGTCCAAACAAATATCAGTCGTATTGGTTCACAATTTTCAAACTTTCGAAATTTAGGACATTTTAAAGCCAAATAACGCTTTAATTCAGGAATTTTCAAATTTGACTATAAAACTTAATTGGGACTTTTTAAAAAGCAGTATTCGGGATGAATCCTTACCACTGTTAAATCTTGCGAGTGCTTCAACTTGGATTTCGCTACCAAAGGGGAAAAAAAAAAACATGTCAGAAAATCTTCATAGTGAAGGATTTTATACATTTGACCACAAGGGAATTTGTACGATCAAATACAAATTACATCTATTGAATGCAATGAAGATGTTCACAGAGAAGGCTTAAGTTCAATGACAGGTCACGCCGTTCCGAATGCGAATGTTTTGCTTAGTTCTGTTGATAACAGGACTCTGACGGAGAAGGCCAGACGCCAGGCACTGATTTGATAAAAGTTCGGGGTTCAGACATCGAGGAGACGAGGTGGAGCCCACGTGGGGAGTCTGGCCCGCCCATGGGAGGAAAAAGCCGTGGGCCGGGAGAACTTCAGAAGATCGAGGGAGACTCGAGAGACACTAATTCGATGGAGTTCACCTAGTTAAATTATTCAAGAAATTAAATCTGCCCCTCGTGTGAAAATGCCGGTCCCTTGTCAGTCTTTCCGCAAAAAGAAACGAGCACGAATTGTTAGGACAGAATGCATGTTGTTTTTGGTTAATGGAGTCAGATAACTACCGTAAAATCCGGACTATAGAACGCACCTGATCCTAAGCCGCACGCACTACATATTACAGGCTTTACTGGTTTTGTCCTTACACAAGCCGCACCTCTATATAGGCCGCATGAGCCCACATTGAAAGAAGTAACACAGTCACAAGTTTATCCCGAATCTGGCTTGAGGTGCCGCGATCGTGACTACAGATATAGTACACAATGCAATCACCGCAGTCGGCAACATGAACAGAAAATGATACCGGTAGTTACAATTTAACGCAGACCTTTAAAGTCCGGGTCCTGTTAAAAGTAATCCAATGAAAAAAATGAATATTTCCAAAGTTAAGGGTGGGAAAAATAAATATCCATTATTGTCCGCTGTAACAACAAACAGATTTAACTCAGCTTCACCCCACTTCCCGTCAGCCCGCGTCTGCTCCGCCCCTTCTTTTTGATTCGACGGTAGAAAACATCACACCAAGTCTCTAAAATAAATACATGACAAAAATATACAGTTGCAAATACATATTATACATGGAAAAGCCGTGCCGCAATTGCGAAATTCACTGTAAACCGTCCTCATCTTTCTCCTTACAACTGTCGCCATCAAGGGCGTCTTCCTCATAGGAAAGAACCTTTGTCATACGTACAATTCGAACGTAAACTATGAGGATGCAGTCTACCTCGGCGCACTTATTCCACCGGTCTAAATCTTACCTTTAGAAAAATTTCATAAATCGGCCGCTTCACTGAATAAGCCGCAGGGCTGAACATTTGGGGGAAAAAGTAGCGGCTTATAGTCCGGAATTTACGGTAATTTGAACAATTTGGTAAACGACACATTATAACATTTATTCCCTAACATAGCAAAAGCATTTCAACGTACCAGGAATCGGTTTGGAGGAAAGACAAGAGAAGTACTTGCAGCTCAGTAACTTGCCGAGTTGTTCTTTAAGCAATTTGACTGAAAAACAGAAATAAAATGTCAATATCGGAGCTCCGGAGTCATTTCCATCGCACGTACACGTTGATCCGGCCACCGCTTTGTCTTCTCCCTCCAGGAGGTCCATGTAGATCCCGGACGCTTGCTCCGTCTGCTGCTCTAAACTTCAACACGAGTAAAACAAAAGCAAAACTTTGATCTACTCGAAGAATACCAAAATATACTACCATTCAAAAGTTTAGGGTTGCTTAGAAAGTTCCTTTGAAGGAAAACAGCATTCCTTTTCGATGAACAGAACATGAAAGTAATAAAAATACATTGTTTAGCTGAAAATGTCCGGGGGTTTTAGTGGGCTTCTTTGACGAAAGCAAAGTTTAGAGAAAATCATTTTTTTTTTTTCAAACAAGTAATAAAATTCTAATCACATGATGCCATGAGGCTCTTTAACTCCACCCGGGGGAGTAAAAGCCCACATTAAACCCCATCCCCACATTTGCATATTACCCTATTTCTATTACAGTGTGTATTTTCCGTAGCACTATTTAAATACTTTATATCAACACATATTGGGTATTTTTGTAATCTATATCTTTTATTATTTTATTTATCAACACAAGGATACTGCTGGAAGTGTGAATTTCCCCACAGGGATGAATTAAGCAGGGTTGGGTAGGGTTACTTTAACTGGATTCCTTTTAATTACTTTTGGATTACTCCTATACCAAATATGCTAATAAAAGACCAAAGAAACTAATTATGAATAAAATGATGACTCACAACACGTGGTAAGCCTTCTCTCCTGGCTTTGATCTCTTGCAAAACGAACATAAAATGCGACCAGGGTTGGGTAGGGTTACTTTAACTGGATTACTTTCAATGACTTTTGGATGACTCCAATACCAAATATGCTAATAAAAGACAAAAGAAACTAATTATGAATAAAATGATGACTCACAACACGTGGTAAGCTTTCTCTCCTGGCTTTGATCTCTTTGATCTCCGTCAAAACTAACATAAAATGTGACAGAAACAAAATGAGAATATATCCAAACAGCTTGCCGACATCATTTTTGCCGTCCCATGTGTTCCGTTACTCCCCAAGCCTGCACAAAATTGAGTCATTTTATTCATATTTAGTTTCTTTTGTCTTTTATTAGCATATTTGGTATTGGAGTCATCCAAAAGTAATTTAAGGTAATCCAGTTAAAGTAACCCTACCCAACCCTGGAATTAAGTATCTATCTAATCTTCTCAATGTCTTGACTATACTTTCCATTTATTTTGCGACTCAGTTAAATAAAAGTGTGACTTCTCACGGAAACTGCAAAATTGTCTGGGCGCCCATAAACTTATAAATGGTAGTTTGTCAATCAGAGGTAAGATCTTAAGCCTGAGCCCGACCGGACCCAAATGCAGAAAGGAGTTGGGCCTGCAATGTCAATCATTACGTTCGGGTTCTCTTTTCTTGTAAAAATGAATATATGTTGTATACTTGTGGAAACTAAAACGATCAAATAAAAAGCATTTAACAGGCAGTCATTGTTTTTCTCTGTCACTGCCTCTCTCTCAGTCCAAGTGCTGTGCTAGATTCTTAACGATTCCCCGCTGCGATCGTTTCTGGTCAAAATGACAGAGGGGCTTTAAATTTCCCGTCTACTCTTTAAAATTGACGGTTATTATAACCTCTGCAGATAAAGAAATAGAAAGATGTAAATCTTGTTTGAATTAGATTTGGTTTGTTGGAGTCTGCTCGACATAAGGAGAACGCATTAGGATATAAAAAGGGAAATTCCTGGCTTGTTTCTCCCAAGTGTAAATGTCAACGATTGTTATTAATGATCGCCTTGGGCTGCCAAGGAATGCCGTTCTTCTTTGCCAAGTCTTCTTGGTGGGGAACAAGCGGTCGAGCCTACCTCAGTTCTTGGAAATTGGGAGCCGAAAGAGGACAAAACATTCCGTCTGGTAGCGTGCATTTTGAGATAAACACGTGCATCATCGCGACGGGGACGGGCGAAAGTAATACGTCTAAGTAATAATCTTGTTTACATATTTTGGGGTATATTGCTCTGGCTGCTCCACGATAGCTTCCAAAAGACAGGCTTTATTTGGTTATCATGAATCGCCTCTCTTCTGGTGATTGGACCAGCTCAGTGGAGTTAAGGTTGAGGGCCTGCCCTGCGCTTAAGAGGTCACGGGTTTGATCCTTGGCCGAGTCAACCCTACCCATAGGACTTGCAGCATCTGTAACCATTTCCTCCCTGTTTGGTATTAGGAAGTCTGGCCACCTCAAGACTCTGGCTTTAATACCTGTGGACCTGGGTCCGGTCGGATTGCATTTTTCTCAGGCCTGATCTTAAACCTCTAACGACAATACGGCATTTTATTCCCTCTAAACCTGAGTGCGTGGTCCTGCCCCTCCTCGAGCAAAGCGGCCAGCCGGCTCAAACTGTCGAGGCTGTGCACGGGCAGGTAGGGCGCCTGGTTGAGACCGTGGAGCAGGTCTTTCCGAACCTGGACCTGTTGTAGACTCGCCAGGAGGCGCTGGACCTGGAGCACGGTGCTTAGCCGCTTCCTTTCCGCCTCCATCCTGACCGCCCGTTCCTTCTCGACCGCCTTCTTCTGCGACTTCAGCAGCTGCGTCGTGGTGGAGGGTCGAAAAAGAGTTTACTCTCCGGTCCCCAAAGGCAGGCGGACGGAACTTACGTTTTGCGTCAAGCCGTTTAGGGTTTTGTGGAGCTCCTTGGCCAACTCCAGGTGATGCACCACTTGCTCATAATTGTCGGTAGCAGCCTGAAGAAAGAAAAAAACAACACCTAGTCATGGGAGCTCCACGGACTTCAAATTCAGGGTTCAGACACATTTTTCATGGCCACGTTCAAGGCCAATTTGTCAATTCTTCCAGTATCTTCTGAGAAAGAAATCCAGCACTGACCAAAAGAACATTTGTTTTGTTGACTTATTGTGGAAAGTAGAAGCATTTGGAAGGTACGTGACTGACAGGACTTTGGCCGGGTCAGGACGTCTCCAACTATTTGCTTAACCAATAAGAATTTTACTGGGTCGGGGCGACTCTAATCAAGCGCTAAATGCCACTGTCGCCCAAACAAACTTTGGGACACGACTGAATGTTTGGATGAAATAAACGACGTGCTTCCCCTCTCATTTCGACTCTCTCTGCTCTCTAGTGTATGTTTTGGGGTGGTGCCGATATACGTCCTGCTCCAAGAGACTTTGATGAAGTCGCTATTAGGGCCATGAGCTAATTGCTCGCCATCTTGCTGCAAAACCATTGAAAGGCTTGGCAAGTAAATGGGAGGTATAATTGTGCATTTTGGTCACTTGGAGCCTCCATAGTTCAGATTCCAATTAGCACTGCACAATACAGCAACATCTAGAGGTTAAACAATACACGATGCCCCTTTAATGTAAATGCAAATTACGGATTAATTTATACTTCTTCACAGTAATTAATTTATAGTTTCACATTCATTATTAATGTTTTTTCATAGATTTTATTTTTTGTAGAAAAATTAAAAATATATTTCAACAACAGTAGAGTAGCAGTAGTTTTTTTATTAGAGGTTCTCTTGTGGAAAACCGGATTTGGCCCAGTTTCACCCGGACCCTGGCTCCAGAGCAGTTCTAGGAATTAAACGGACTGAACAATTTCAAGGCAGTGGGGTATTTCAAACGCTGCATTGTTTTGTTTTCCTTTTTTATCTCTCCTTTTTTTCATTTAACCTAATCCTGGTATCCATTAGATTTCTGTTGATTGTGCAGCCCTTGTCGCCATCTTGCTGCTAGCACATACTTTGAGCTGTTCCTATCTATAGTCATTTTTTGTGTATATTTTTGCCAGATTGAGCTCAAAACAGTCATTTTTGTATATATGTTTGCAATTATTTGATCTTTTTGTGTCAATAAGCTGCTATAAACTGACATGAATTCTGCCTCAACAATACTCGCGCAGCTTGGCTACGTCACACTTGTTCACAAAGAGAATGTGCTCTATAAGAGTTGGGTAGTAATTGAATTCATGTACAAAAAAAACCCAAAATGGAGCTAAATTTTGACTCATTTTAAGGCTTTTGATTGCTCTGAAGCAGATTGCGTTCAATATTTTTATCTTAATAACTGTTTTTTGTTTTACCAATTTTAATTTATCATTTTTTTGTGTGTTTTTCAGAAGATCAGTGTCTAAATGGGTTAGAATATGTTTGCATTTTCAGGGATGCTGTGTTTGACTTCAAATCTGGCCAGTGTGTCAAAAGCTACACTAGTTTTATTATTTTGCAAAAACTTTGGTAGATCTGTAAATATTTTAATTTATTTTACATGCATTTTTCTGGATAGCCTCAGGAAAAAAATGGATAATGTTCGATTATTATTGATAATATAATTATAATAAAAAATAAATCTGAGGAGCCGTTTGAGAGACGAAAAGTGCCTTCTCAGTGAGCTGAACCAAAAGAGCCAGTTTTCTAAATAAAGGTGTCCTCTTGGGTGCGACGAGTAAGGGGCGGTTGACGTGACAACACCATGACAGAGAGCGAGCGTGTGGGGGTCATTTCCACGCAAAATGTCTTCATTTATCGCGTGGTCTCAGACTGCTAAGAAAAAATAACAATGGCAACAATTTTAAGCAATTCACCCAAATTTCAAGCAATTTTCCTGACTTTAAAAAAACCCACATAAAATTCAAGCCTTTTCAAGGATATCAAGCACCCGTACAGGTATATGGAAAAGATGGGCTCACCTTTTGGTCCTTGTTCAAGGCCTCGCCCAAATCCAGGCATCTTTTATAGTGTTCCAGTTTCAGCTACAGCAAGGGAGTCCGAAAAACAAAAAACAAAAAAACTCATCGACCACCTTTCCACATTTTCCTCATCCTACCTTCTTTTTCTCCAAGTTGCGAACTTTGTGTTTGAGGCAGATCAGTCCGTCTTCGATATAGGTTTCGTAGTCGTGATAGGACGAGGGCAGGTCGGAAGAGCTCACGGCCGAGTCCCCGTTCGGGGTCCCGACGATCAAAACCGCCGTCGTCTTTTCTTTGCCCTCCGATTGGCTGCCGGAGAAGGTCACGCCCATCGTGGAGGGAGGCGGAAGTTGCACCATTGCAGAGGTCTGAAACCATCGATTATTTGAAGGTTCCAGCCCATCGCACGGTATACGGTTTAAAGCAGAGATGTCAAACTCAATTGCGCAAGGGGCCAAAATTCAAAACACACTTAAGGTCCCAGGCCAACCAGAATAAACATTTATTGAACACACTTAAACTGAATGTTTTTGGAGCATAAATATGAATAAAAACAGACAAGAATATTCAATTTAAACCTTAAATCACTTATACAGTATTTATTATTTTGCTGTAAATAAAAATATCTTGTTAAATTATACAACTTAGAACTTACCGTATTTTTCGCACTATAAGGCGCACCGGGTTATAGGGCGCACCCCCAAAAAATTGTTTTTGGTCCTATATTTTCCATACATAAGGCGCACCGGATTATAAGGCGCTACAATGGGAACGTGGACAAAACAGTCAGATAGTTCAGTCAAACTGATTACCCCCTTAACATTCCCAAAGCTTGCAAAGACGCAAATACGTGTCGAGAACACGTGCGGATGCGGTGTCCGTACGATGTCACTCAAATGCATCGTTCCATCATTCGGAAGGTTAAAGTCTTGGGATTCAAGAAATGCCAACCATTCCTTAGTTTCCATTTTCTTTTTCGCTCGCAACTTTACTGTGCATATGACAATAAACACTTGGAATTGAGTTGAATTTAAAAATAGACACTCCATTCCATCCATTATCTGCACCGCTTATCACAGAAACATCGAGTTCAGTCTGAAACAAGATACAGGGAAAATATATATAGCCAGAGTAGCTCACCGAAGTCGTTGTGTTCAATAATAATGTGCAGCCGTGGTCCTCTTATATCCGTGAGTTTAGTAAATCCAGGAGAATAAAATATTTACAAATACAGAATATTAAAAAAATACTTTCTGTATGCCGTCAACCACGTGCAATACGCATTCATCTTTTTCGGCCAATTGCAGGCTTTGTTTTGCCACTTCAGCCAATGCCAGCCTGTAAATGATAAAAAGGATCCGCCCCTTGACGTCCGAATAACTTTAGCCAATAGCGATCGATTTAAATGATGATTGACACATTGGTTAGCCAATGAAACGCCGGTAAATAAATCCCAGCATACACTGCGGACTACATGGCGTTCGGGGGAAATTCTAGTCGGCGGCTGCAAGTAAGTTGGAAGACTTTGCGATTTAATATTGATCCATAAATAAGGCGCACTGTATTATAAGGCGCATGGTCAGCTTTTGAAAAAAAATAAGACTTTTAGGTGCGCCTTATAGTGCGGAAAATACGGTAATTTAAACAACTTAGCATTGAAATAACATTCAAATTCCTTTGCTCCTATGTCAATGTATATGTTAAAAAAAACTTAAATATCCCAAAAGATTTTGCTCATCTTAATATATCTCCTGTCAAAAGTAGAAATATGAAAATGCTACACAAATTATTTTGTATAAACGTCACAACATTCTGAGAACAGGGAGCCTGATGTGCTTACCTTTGGCGCAGACGGAGTAGGGCGAGAGTTGGGAGGGAGTGCTAACACTTTTTGCATAGCTCCACCCATCCCTCCCACTCACCCAATCAAATAACAATTTGTTCCGTGGATTCATCAAAAAGTATCTGAACACAGATTATATGGTGAGCTTTTATATAAAGGATTCTTTAGCGTTGTACAGCCAAAACAAGTTTTTTTTTTATGTGACACCTTGACTGTAAATTGTAGTGAAAACGTGCCCAACATATTCTGAAAAGTACTGCTTTTTGGTTTGGCTTTGCGTGTATCTGAACAGGATCGATTGCTCAAGTTTTGAACGAGATGGAGAAAATTTGCATGCAATTAAATTTGTCTCTGAGCCATAGGTACTCATAGAAAGAGCCATATATGGCTCGCGAGCCATAGGTTCCCAACCCCTGGTGTATAGTATAGTATACGTCATATATGAAGGAATAGGTACAGTGACTAAAACGTCAGAATATGATGTCCAGGGATGAGAAGGCGTTGTTCATATTGACGGGCCATTAATAATAATGTAAAATGGTCTTGCGGGCCGGATATGATTACACGGCGGGCCGGACGTGGCCCGCGGGCCGGGAGTTTGACACATGTGGTTTAAACGGATTTCGAAAGAATGGAACGATCGTATAAAGTGGTAGACCCTTGAAACAACCTCTAAACACAAACAAAACGAAGGAAAATCCAGTTCATTAGCGATTCCAGAGACAGAGAAGGTGAGAGAGACAGAAACATGGAGAACAAATGAGGGAAAGAGAGATAGACAGACAGACGCGATAGACAGAAAGTGAGAAAAGAGGAGAGAAAGGAAAAAAAAAAGGAAAAAGACAGAAAAGAAAATTAAAGAGGAAAAATATGAGAAAGATCAAAAGAACAAGAAAAGGAGAAAAAGATGAAGAAAAAAAAGAGAATAATAGTGAGCATTAGGTAGAGAGTGAGGAAGAGTGAGACAAATTGAGAAAAAATAAGGAAAGAGCAAAATAGAAAAAAATGAGAAAAAGCGAGAGGGTGAGAAGAGAAAGTTAGAGAGAGAGAAAGAGAAAAACAAAGAGCAAGACAGAGAAAAACAACAGAGAAAAAAATGAGAGCGAGAGAAGATAATGAGGGAAAGAGAGTAAGAAGGAAAGAAAAAAAGCAAGAAAAGTAGAGCAAGATAGAGAAAGAAAAAAATGACAAAAATAAGAGAAATACTACTACAGATGCTTTGCTATTCAAACTACAGCTCATTTTTCTCTTGCGCTTCGCTCAGTGTCGTGTAGCGGGCCGGATTAAAATCCTCGGCGGGCCTGATTCGGCCCACGGGCCGCCTGTTTGACACTGTGACTTAAAGTCAAATTATTTTTTTTTAACCAGCCAGACACTCTCAACCTAAAATCGCCCCTGATCGAAATTCAAATTAAATGTTAATTTTTGTTTTGATAAAATCATTTTTATTCCCCTTTTTAATAGTTCTGGACATAGTGACTGTCAGTCTGTTTTTGACGTTCGAACCGTGAACTTTCAAACAGCCTGCAAAAAACACACCTAAGGATAAAACCCAGCCTTAAAATCTGAAGCACGTGCTCTTGCTTTTTAATCGTTTTCGTCAATTAACTCGCTTTAATCGCAGCGAAACGGGACGTAAACAACCTATCGCCGACAAACGACCTTTGACACAATTACAAACATCGAATTCCACCATTTTATGAAGGAGGATCAAATAATAAACTAAGTACTGACCTTGTAGTTGCGGTTGAGGACTAAAATCCCAAAATTGACGCTTCGACTCACTGACAGTTGGTAACTAGTTAGTGGTTAGTTAGCCTCAGTTAGCAGGGGACGCCTCCGAGGCCGCTTTGGATTTATAAGGCGCGCCCTTTCAAGCACTTCCGGGTCAATCGCAGGTAGACGCAGAATTGCACAGGGTCTAGAAATCAGTGGTGGGCCGCCAGGGCCTGCAAAGCCTTCTCTGCTGGCCTAAGAATACTTTGAATGAATGAAAACTTTATTTCGAATATTAAAATAAAAACGGGACAAAACAATGACTCAACAACAACATAATGTTATCATAGGGCTCCATGCCCTTACAAACTGTCGTATTTTCCCTTCAAAATACAAAAAATCTTACACCATGTTTTTTTTTCAAACGTGTTTATTTATGTAGATTAACATGTTATATTGTACATGTGTTTCCTTATACTATATATATTGCTAATTAACATTTTGTTGTGAAATCCTGAGTTGCTCGACATGAATGAGGTTTGAAAAAAAAAAAGTTTAAAAATAAGGTCGCTTGGACGTTCACTGTTGAAGGAAAAAATACATGCAAATAGAATTAAGTAGAATAATACATTTTCTTATTCAAATTATGAATTCATTTTCTGCATTAAATAATTGTTAATAATATACTGATTCAATGGATAACCACAAACCTGTCTTTTTTCATTTTCTCCTTGTATACTTCCTTTTTTTCTTAACTTCTTTATACAACATCATAATTCGTAATATGATGCATCAAAGCAAGTGAGCCGTTTGAGAGCCGGCTCTCGTTAATGAGTTGAGCCGAAAAAGCCGGTTCTCTAAAAAGAGACGGACTTCCTTTCACTACACAACTACCATGGAATGATGCATGATGGGAAATCCCCATGTGGCATACGCACAGTAGCATCAAACCGCTCACTTCGTTTGCAACGAAAAAAACATACCGAGATAGAGGCTACCGCGGCCAACTCGTTTGACTTGATTGATTTGCCGTTTTGTGATAATCGGTGTTTATCGGATGGTACCCACCATTGACAAATTTGCATTTTTCCGTACAGATTTTCGCGTACGTCGTACTCGTCTTAAAATGCATAAAGAACGTACTTTGTACGGCAAAACCGTACATGTTGAGAGCTATGATAATGCATCAAAGCAAGTGAGCCGTTGGAGAGCCGGCTCTCTTTAATGAGTTGAGCCAAAAAAGCCGGTTCTCTAAAAAGAGACGGAATTCCTTTCACTACACAACTACCACGGAATGATGCATGATGGAAAATCCCCAGGTGGCATACGCACAGTAGCATCAAACCGCTCACTTTGTTTGCAACGAAAAAAACATACGGAGATAGAGGCTACCGCGGCGAACTCGTTTGACTCGATTGATTTGCCGTTTCGTGATAGTCGGTGTTTACCGGATGGTACCCATAATTGACAAATTTGCGTTTTTCCGTACAGATTTTCTCGTACGTCGTACACGTCTTAAAACGCATAACAAACGTACTTTGTACGGCAAAAACGCACAGCTTGACAGGTGTGATAATGCATAAAAGCAAGTGAGCCGTTTGAGAGCCGGCTCTCTTTAATGAGTTGAGCCGAAAAAGCCGGTTCTATACAAAGAGACGGACTTCCTTTCACTACTTCGTACGGCAAAACTGTACAGCTTGACAGGTATGTAACATGTACGAAAAAGGGTAGTCAGAATATCTGAATCATGTCATGATATTTTGTCATTTAGGTGCCAGTTGTGGCTCACAAGCTGCATTGTTGACACCATACATATAATACATTGAGCAGTGTTTTTCAAGCGGAAAACTTTACTATTTAAACTACAGCTCATTTTTCTCTTGTGCTTCGCTCAGTGTTGTGTAGCGGGCCTGATTCGGCAAAAAAATAGTATTTAAATGATCTGCTTGTGGGCAGCACGGCGGAGCAGTGGTTAGCGCTTGTGCGGCACAGTTCATGTCATGGGAACCTGTCGTGGGTTCAAATCCAGCTCCAGACTTCCTGTGCAGAGTTTGTATGTTCTCCCCGTGCTTGCGTGGGTTTCCTCCGGGCATTCCGGTTTCCTTCCACGTTCCAAAGACATGCATTTCAGGTGAATTGGCCGGTCCAAATTGTCCCTAGGTGTGAATGGGCAAGCGAGTTGTCTGTCCCTGTGTGCCCTGCGATTGGCTGGCAACCAGTTCAGGGTGTCCCCTGCCCACTGCCTGGAGATGGCTGGGATGGGCTCCAGCCCCCCCGCGACCCTAATGAGGATAAGCGGTACGGCTAATGAGATGAGATGAGGAGATGATCTGCTTGTGAGGTAGTACAGAGAAAAAATATTTCTTTGGATTACATTTTTTACGATTTCACAGCAAAAAATAATAAATACATGAAATAAAGTTAAATTCTTGCACATACATTCACTGATTTCAATTGTTTTCTGATTTCACTTAACAGAAAAAAAGTCGGACGGTAGTAAATAACTTTTTTGTATTACTACCAAATATGTTTTGCTCATTTTAAGTCATAATTTTATTATTTTAACTAGAAAAAAAGATAGTAAGTCCTAGGTTATAGCAAAATCATGCAGTGGTTAGCACGTTCGCTTAACACACAGAGGGTCCCGAGTTCGAGACCGGGTGGAAACATATGTCGGTCTGGAGAAGGATGGGTGCCACCGGGCTGTAATTGCCCAAGACACACCACAGGAAATGGTGAAGGGATTCACCCACCACCATGAATAACATATTGAATATTTCCAAACTGTTTATTAGCGTCCTTTCATTGCTCGTCTTCTAAATGTCTACTTTTCGTTTAACCAATCACATTTCAGCCAGTAGTTGTTGCTAGGCGCTCAAATCTACCCAGAGGCCTTCACAATCAATTCTGAAGGACGTGAGAGATTTCGGTGAAGCTGTTGGTTTTAGCCAATCAAGTTTCGAGTTGGTGACGTCAAAACTTACTTCCAGGCGTAAAGGAACATCCGCTAGGGGGCGGTAATGCACCAAAGTCTAAAATCATAAAATTCTGCTAAATTATTCAAGCATTTATTGTTTTTCACTCAGCAGTCATTTTTAACTCATTTAATCGTTGGAACTTTCTTATACGAGGCAACTTTGATGTCAAGCAACTCAGAATATCTGAAAAACACAACACAATTAATTAAATTAAATTAATTAAAATTATTACCTTTTATAGTGGAATAACAAATCAACTTTGAATACAAGAAGTCACGGTTGCCATGGCGCCCAATTGGCCCCGCCCATGTGGCGCCAGCTGCAGCTCCTTGACAGATTGGCTTCCCTTCTATTTAAGCTCAGTGCTCTCACTCACCCTTTGTCAGTCCGTCATCGAACCTCTGTACCCGCAAGACGTGGGTTTTGACTCTGTCCGGTTTCCTGCTTGTGTTTCCTGTCCGGTATTGTTCCCGTCTATTTTGTCCTGTTTAATATTTGTCTCCAATTTCATTCCCGTCTTTTTTGTTCTGTTTAATATCAATCTCCAGTTTCGATCCCGGCTCTTTTGTTCTGTTTGATATCGATCTGCAGTGTCTGGTAGCGTTCCCGTCCTGTTTAATTCTGATATCCAGTGTCTGGTATCGTTTCGGTCCATCTCGTCCTGCTTGTTATCGGACTCCAGTCTCCAGTGCCTGATATTAATCCTGTCTGTCCCGTCCTGCCCGGTATCGACCCCATCTTCTACCCAACGGTCGCCGAATCACTGGCATTTGGGTTAACGTGCATGAGAAACGTCACGCATCTGGGTCCGCCTCCTGTTCTGGTTCTTGACACAATACAATTTTACACCTGTCTTGTAAAAAACATGATCCCGGAAAAACACAGAACACACGAATGAAAATATTTTCCGTTGTCTAAAAAAAAAAAAGTGTGATTTCATGCTTGTGCTCGCTGTTTTTGTGTAATTTTTCTTCTTTTTGTCATTGCTAAATTATTTCACTATTGCATGAAACTGAAATACATAACTCGTGAATTTTTTCATTAGTGCTGTTCAACATTATTACACTTACTTTTATTGCACTACTTTTACAATTATTGAATTATTTTAACTCTTCATGACATGTTTTACCGCTGCGTGCCATGTCTAATCTCGTGTTTCGCAATGTGAATATCAATGATGAAGGATTTTATACATTTGACTAATAAAGATTTTATACGATTGAATACAAGTTAGATTTATTGAGTGCAATGAAGATTTTCACAGAGTAGGCTTAAGTTCAAAGACAGGTCACGCTGATCCAAATGCGGAATGTTTTGTCTAGTTCTGTTGTTAACAGGACTCTGACGCAGGACGGCAGGCATTGTTTGGAGAAGTTGTTTTGGTTCATTCCAGACATCGGGACGCTTTTCTCCGAGATGGACGATCCCACCTGGGGGCACGCCCATGGGAGGAGCCGGCACACCAGCTTGCGGAAAACCGTGGGCCGAGAAGGAAGCAAGAAGATCGAGAGAGGAGGCTTGAAAGGGACTCGAGCGACATTAATTCGGCCATATTCGATTGAGTTCACTTAATTTGTTTAAGAAATTAAATCTGCCCCCGTGTGGAAATGCTCTTGTCCATCTTTTCCATCAAGAAAGGAGCGCGCATTGTTAGGTGACTGTAGGTTGTGTTTGGTTAATGGAGCCAGATAACTAATTCGAACAATTTGGTAAACGGTACATTTTAATATATTTAATTCCTAACAATGACTAGAAAGACAAATGTATTCTATTTGCATGAAAGTGATGAAAGTAAGAAGAGGACGGTTTCAAATACAGTTCAAATGCCAACAAAAGCCCCACTAAAAGAAAAAAAAAATTCATTTGAGCTCTTCTGAAAAATGCAGGTACATGCACGCGCCACACGAGCAGCTGCACATATTTAACGGATGATTCATTTTTATTAATAATATACACATGACAAGCTTTTCTTCTGTTTTCAGACGGGCCATTTCCATTGGTTCGGAGGGGCTTCCTCGATCAGGGGTTCCCAGGTTTTCCACTCGGCCATCTTCCTCGACAGAGCTAGCTCGCACTCGGCCTGGAAATAGAAAAGAAATTGTGTTAACAAAGGATCAGTGTCAAGAAACGAGATGATTCGAATTCTTTTCGTTGGTCGTTACAACGCCGTTACGGTTACCGAGTAAACCACAAAACACAAACTTTAAATATGCAGGGACACATAACCTGTGCTCGGTAACAATGTGGCATTATGGGTAATGGAGTCCTTATGTGATCAAGCCCGTAACACCACAGAGAGAGGGACTGGATAATCACTTTATATTGTTCCACTGTCAACAAAATATTGGAAGTACAGTAGCATGTCTGGGAATCACATTTCTCAGTACTGGATTGGTGGGTTCGTCAGGGAGCAGAATCTCGGATTCTAGATCTAGGATTCTAGAGTAGCAGTGTGGTTTTCGTCCGTGCCGCGGAACAGTAGACCAGCTCTACACACTCTGCAGGGTCCACAAGGGGGCGTTGTATTTTTTGCAGCATAACTGTAGTTGTTTTTTTTTGAAGTACTGCACTTCTGTTGAAATATATTTCTAGTATTTCTGTTGTAATATTTCTGTAGTAGTATTTTTGTATTCTGGTATTACTGTAGTGGCAGTTTGAAGTATTTCCAAGCTAATATCTCGGTAGTATTTTCTTTAGTGTTTCCATCGTAGTATTTTTTTACTCTGGTATTACTGTAATCGCGTGTTTGTTGTATTTCTATATACTTTCTTTTCAGAATGAAAGTAAAATCACTTATGAGGTCCCTGTTTTTAAGATTTTTTGTAATTTTGAAGTAGTATTGTAAAAATTTCCATATGACACTACTGATACTATTATATATATGTATGTATATCATTATATCTGGACTATTTGGATTTGGTGGTCCATATTAAAACGCCTGACTGACCGCATGAAGCTTGCGGGCCATAGTTAGCCTACCCCTGGGTTAAACAGTCTCTCTCATTACCTGAGTGCCAATCACGTTGCAGTTTGATATGTACACAAATGTAAAAGAGCTTGTCTAGTAAGTATTTTGTTTAAAGGTTTTGTTTTCTCATTTTTTTCACATTTATTTCTGGTACCGTGAATAAAAATAGTGCGATCATGAGATCAACGAATGCCTTTTCCAATGTCATCTGCACCTATAATCGATATGCTTTCTTGCAGTTTGTTTGCTTGCAATATGCAATAGGACACCGAACGAAACCACCGTAACTGAAGCTTTATTTCCCTTCTCTGGATGGTGAAAACCGCAAAAGTACAACCCAATGCATGAAAACCAATACGTTTGCGAAAATAAAGAGCATTTTGTTTGTGCATGTTTTGGAAACTTAGGGCTTGGATGGGGGTGGAGTCTTGTCAGTCGTTGTCTAAATTGAGCTGGCGGAGCCAGAAGTGACGCAAGAAACCCTGTAGTCGTACTATTCCGCGATATTTTTTAAATTATAGCTCAAATAAACACATCATATAAACGTAGAACACTTCTTGATGAACTTACATCCATTTTGAGCCTTGTATTATATTTCAAACACAGTAACTTATTTATCAAGAAACAAACTGTGGCCAGAAGGGGAAAACAGTACCACTGCTAGTCTAATAGTACCGTCGTTCTCGCCGCCACGACATGGGTTTGAATCCTGTCGGGTAGAATGTTTTGTGATTTTAGTCAGCGATATTTAATGATTGATCAATCATTGCACTAAAGGATTTTATACATTTGACTATAAAGGATTTTATACGATTGACTACAAGTTACATGTATTCAGTTTAATGTAATAAAGATATTTACTGTCTGTGCTTTAATTCAATGTACAATAAAAGGTCAGGGCAGGCTGTGTGGAATGCATAAGTGGCAGATGTTTTGTCTAAGACGACCCGTACTTCTGATAACAGAATGCGCGGGTGTGCTGACGCAGGAGACCAGACGTCGGGGCGCTGGTGTGTGAGATTGTTGAGCTCAGGCGGCTTCTTTGGCACGCCCATGGGAGGAGCCGACAAGCCATCATGCGGGGAGAAGACGACCAATAAGAGAAAGCTAAAGTTAGCTGCAGATGACACATAGCCAATAGGGGAATAGTAGGATGTCTTTGCTTTGTTTGTAGAAATGTATAAATGATCCTGGGCAACTTGGATGGGGGTCGTCTCCTGTGGGATACACTTAGATTTGCTGTTGTGAATAAACCCGCCCCCGTGTGGAAATGCCGGTCTCTTGTCCATCTTTTCCATCCAGAAACGAGCGTGCATTGTTGGATGAATGTAGGTTGTGTTTGGTTAATGGAGTCAGATAACTAATTCGAACAATTTGGTAAACGGAACATTTTTACGGTTTAAATTCCAACAGCACCAATACGGCAGTCTATCGTAAAACCTCAATCGATTCTGCGGTCTGCGAGGCGCAACAGGTTCTGGGTTTTGAGGTGCGCCTTATAGTCCCGGGAATAGTCCATTCACGTGACGACGGCGCGTGGCAGTGAATGTTACCTGGAAAATGACTTCTTCGATCTGTCCACAATTGATTTTCTTCTCCAACTTGTCAACGTCGGTCTCCTGCCGGAGTAGAGCACATTTCTACGTTATTAACAGCGTACCAAATGTGTGCCGGATTTTCAGGACCATAAGGCAAATCAAGTCAAGTCACATTTATTTGTGACACCCTTAATGACAAAAATGACTCAAAGGACTGCAAAGGATTACTATGACACCATCAGTTTTTTCTGGGTTAAGGCGCAAAAAAATTAAGTGACATCCATCTTTGAATCGCAGTAAGGAAAGCCTCCAGATTTCTACAACTTAACTGTCCAGTTGTCGCCAGTGGCAGACACAGTTGAGTGTCGTCTGAAAAGTAATGGAAACTTCAAATTTTTTTACAGCAAACGAATATCGGCTCCAAACATCGGCCTCCTCTTAAAACGAATAATCGGTAAAACCCAAATCAGTCGTTCCTTGGTCTGTAAGTCTGTGCAACCTTTTGAGACTTCTGAATAAGGGCGTCACAAATACACATGAAAAAAAACTATCTATGAAATGAAATGATCTGCATTTCTATAGCGCTTTTCAAGTCAATGACTTCCCAAAGCGCTTTACAATGCGCTCCACATTTCCCAATAGCGGCCTTGTATTGCAGCCACGTAAGACGCTAACCTGCTTATTGGGGGGATTGTTCTCAGCTCAGGATGCTGCTGGAAAAGTGAATTTCCCTTCGGGGATGAATAAAGTATCTATCTATCTATCTATCTATCTATCTATTAGGGGTTCAGTGTCTTACCCAGGGACACTTTGACATGTAACATGGACGAGCCGGGATTCAAACTGGGATCCCTTGATCCCAAGACGAGCGCTCTACCTCCTGAGCTACTGCCGCCTATCTATCTACCTTGGTCATATCCCTCAGGAGGGGTGACCGACAGCAAGACAAACACATAAAATAACTAAGAAAATAAAAAAAGGGAAAAAGTAGCAAATAAAACACACACAAAAATGTTTGGACCATGGCCAACCAAAATGCCCAACCACCCAAAGAAGTTAGATACCTCAGCACCTAAGTCGGTCATGCTTTTGTCCCTCCAGATAAGACGGGACACGAGAAAGCGGCCATGTCAGGTCAGGGTGACACAACACACTCTTCTGTTCGACAGCGGGGCCCGACAGCTTTCACTGGTTTACCCCTGCCGCATCATACAGGTGCCCTGCCCCATTCCTGAGAACGTGTCCAACATCCCACTATCCTTTCACACCTCTCCACTATATACTCTCACTATATACTCTCATCCATCCTCTTCATGTATCCACACACTTGCTCAGTTCCACTACTACTCCAGTTCTGTCTCTCACAATTTCACTTCTCAATCTATCCAATCTTGTCACTCCTAACCAGGGTTGGGTAGGGTTACTTTAACTGGATTACTTTCAATGACTTTTGGATGACTCCAATACCAAATATGCTAATAAAAGACAAAATAAACTAAATATGAATAAAATGATGACTCACAACACGTGGTAAGCTTTCTCTCCTGGCTTTGATCTCTGCAAAACTCACATAAAATGCGACGGAAACAAAATGAAAATATATCCAAACAGCTTGCCAACATCATTTTGGCCGTTCCATGTATTCCGTTACTCCCCAAGCCTGCACAAAATTTAGTCATTTTATTCATATTTAGTTTCTTTTGTCTTTTATTAGCATATTTGGTATTGGAGTCATCCAGAAGTAATTGAAAGTAATCCAGTTAAAGTAACCCTACCCAACCCTGCTCCTAACATACTCCTCAAACACTTCATCTAAAAAAAAAAAATTCAATTCCTTCTCAAATCTGCATTCAGGCTCCAAGTCTCTCACGAAAAAACAAACTCGTAATTCAAAATTCTCACATTCAAATGTGCTCCTATGAGAAGTTACCAGTGTACAATCATCCACACGGCCCACTTTAACATTCTAATGGCGCCCTCTACACACACACGCAGGATAAAATCAAACGCTTTTATGCGCCTTAGAGTCAGGAAAGTCATCAAATACACAATGCAATATGGAGAACATGCTCACTCACCGCTTTGACGTGGTCTAATCTCTCACTGACCAACTGTTGGGTATATTTCCTGTAGGCGGCGTCTTGCGGCATGCTTTCCACCACCGACAGGATTTTGGTGTACAGGATCCGCAAACGCTGAATACAGAAAGGGGGATTTTGAAAGAACATTAGGTTTTTAATGACGCTTACACTGCAAGAGTACATTTTTCTGATCTCATCAACATTTAACTGGATCTTGAGGAGCCGCATTGTACTAAACGAGGAAAAACAATTTAAAAAAGAAAAAGAGCGTTTTATTAGGAAATACTGAGATCCGGCTCATCTCTAAAGAGCGGGATGACACTGTATACCGAAAACAACAATGATCAGACGATGAAGGTGCTGTATAGGAGTCAGATCGGGAAGCTTCTCCTGCTACTGGTAACCATGGAAACCAGTACTGTCTGTTTCATGTGGGGGAGAATACCCCTACGCCAAAACCGATCTGGACAGGGATGGGTGCTTCCAGGCTGTACTTGAACAAGACACACCACAGGAAGTGGTGCCCCTACTACCCTAATGATTAAGGGATCCGTGAAAATACACACACACACACACACACACACACAACCACACACACACAGATGTCTAGAGAGATAAATGTCTAGTTAGATGTTTAGAGAGATACATAGATGTCTAGATAGATGTCTAGATAGACGTCTAGATAGATATCTAGATAGATAGATGTCTAGATAGGTAGATGTCTAGATAGATGTCTAGATAGAGAGATAGATGTCTAGAGAGATAGATGTCTAGAGAGATAGATGTCCAGATAGATGTCTAGAGAGATAGATAGATGTCCAGATAGATGTCTAGATAGATAGATGTCTAGAGAGATAGATATATGTCTAGATAGATAGATGTCTAGATAGATGTTTATATAGATGTCTAGATAGATAGATGTCTAGATAGATAAATAGATGTCTAGAGAGGTAGATAGATGTCTAGAGAGGTAGATAGATGTCTAGAGAGGTAGATAGATGTCTAGAGAGGTAGATAGATGTCTAGATAGATAAATAGATGTCTAGAGAGGTAGATAGATGTCTAGAGAGATAGATGTCCAGATAGATAAATAGATGTCTAGAGAGGTAGATAGATGTCTAGAGAGGTAGATAGATGTCTAGAGAGGTAGATAGATGTCTAGAGAGATAGATGTCTAGAGAGGTAGATAGATGTCTAGAGAGGTAGATAGATGTCTAGAGAGATAGATGTCCAGATAGATAAATAGATGTCTAGAGAGGTAGATAGATGTCTAGAGAGGTAGATAGATGTCTAGAGAGGTAGATAGATGTCTAGAGAGATAAATAGATGTCTAGAGAGATAGATAGATGTCTAGAGAGATAGATGTCCAGATAGATAAATAGATGTCTAGAGAGGTAGATAGATGTCTAGAGAGGTAGATAGATGTCTAGAGAGATAGATGTCTAGATAGATAAATAGATGTCTAGAGAGGTAGATAGATGTCTAGAGAGGTAGATAGTTCTCTAGAGAGGTAGATAGATGTCTAGAGAGATAGATGTCTAGAGAGATAGATGTCCAGATAGATGTCCAGATAGATGTCTAGATAGATAAATAGATGTCTAGAGAGATAGATGTCTAGATGGATAGATAGATTTTCAGATTTTTTTTTGCTTGCAGTGTACAGGACTGTCTCCCAAAATTAGAACACTGTAAAAAATTATTATTTGTTTTTTGTAATACCATTTTAAAAAGTCAGGTCATGTTTATTAGAAGTCTCAAAGGGCTGCGCTGACCAATGACTACTATTATACCCTCAATGATATTATTTATAACAAACCACAAAATACGATATAAATACTACTGCAGTAATATTACAACACGACTACATACATCCTACATTGTGGTTTCCTTACAAATCAACACAAATATTAAGGCATTTTATTATAAGTGATTACGTCTTACAGCCGACAAACGTACTTTTCATGATATTGTCATATTTTGAGATGTCATCTTGGAGCTTTTGGGATAATCAACAATATTAAAACTATAAATGGTAATGAAACCCGTTATCCCAGTCCTGTCTTCATTTCTTTTGTGTTTCCTGTAGTCACTCTGTTTACTTTTCCAAGTTAGGGCAAATGGAAATGAAGGCCAGGACATTCCCATACTTTTTTCTTACAGTTATGATAGAGCTTTATGAAGAAATTCTAAAAAGAAAAACAGAATCCATGTTTAATTTCACAAATAAGCAAATGTCCCCCCGCAACCCAGAGAGATAACCATTGCAGGAAATGAAGGAATGGATGAAATGCTCATTAGAAGCCCCATGTTATTATTATAGTATATACCAGAGCCATGTCTCCCTAGTGGGAGGTGGCTAGAGTCTTTTTCTGACTCTTTCTGGGAAATCGATACAGAGGAGGGGATTCCCAGCCCCCTCGCCCAACCCAACTTCTGTGTTGGGAGTCATTAGGTGACCAAACCCCCACAATTCCAACCACCAATGCCGAGCGCCAAGCAGGGAGGCAATGAGTACCAATGTTGTAAGTCTTAGGTATGACCCGGCCGAGGCTTGAACCAGCAACCTCCCAGTCTCAGGGCGGGCGCCCTACCCCAAGGCCACCAAGCTGAAGCCCCATGTCGCCTTAAAGAAAAACAATGCAGATCCTAAAAACATTTGGGGTCTTCTACAAAATGAAAAGTTTACCTCATGTGGATTGGCGGAGACCGCCAGGCCCACCAGCCCGGTTGTCTGCAAAAGAACATTTAAACCTTTTAAAAGATCGCAATTTGAATGGCATCACACTTCCAATATTTCTTCCAGTTTTCAGACAGAATTACTGAATTAGAATCGTAATATTGAAAAATCCTTACAATTATAATTACTGAATTAGACTGAATGATGATCAAACTGACTAGAAATCAATACTTTGTGCTGGATTTTGGTCTTTTCGTTTGTAAAATTATCTTTGCAATGCACCGTGCCTGGAAAAAAAATCTTGGACCATACCCCCAAATCATCGAGAAAATTTAGCCATTTCTAACTAGATAGCTCCTCAGAGAGTAACGCACTACTTTAGGGCGTGCAGACTGGTGAGGACGTTGGCGTTTTCTGTATTCACATAATATTGGTGGGGACAAAACAGTGATGACTCGATCTTAGTGGGGACACGTCCCCTCCGTGCATACCAATACTACGCCCTTGGTTCACACAGTACTGCATTTATCGATTGAATCAATTCAGATATCCACAGATAACGTTTTATCTAGCACCTCGGAAGTATTCCGTTGATTTAATGGAGTAAAATGCGCCATGAATGGAAAGCGAATTTTATCGTGACAATTAAGAAAATAAACAATCGTGTTGGACGGCTTACTAAAGGAGTTCAGCTGCGTTGTTTGAACCGTGCAAGCAAAACCAGTCAACGGAGTTACGAATGAAAAATCGTTGAACAGAATGTCTAAATTAATAATTTCAGGTAACACATTTATTTTGCTTTGTGGTTGATAAAACAACATTGACCTCTGCTTGTACCTTTTTCAGGAGTCCAGCCATTGCTTCAACACGGGAAGGTGTTCTTCAATTTCCGGCCACTGGTTATGACGTCACTCTCGTGGCGCAACGTGAGACCCCGGTTGCCATCTTGGCAGGGGCAACGCAACTCAAGTACATTCACTTCATCTCAAACTACAGTGGGACCTCGGTTATCGCGGTTAATGGGGACCAAAATTAGTTTATTATTATTATTATTTTTTAGGCCCGCGAAGCTCTGAATCCGCGAACGTCGAAGCGCGAAGTAGCGAGGTCCCACTGTATTGCATTCGGTTTCACTTTTATTGAAGGGACATTGTGTAATTTTTGACCATTAGATGTCGCTGTATTGCTTAGTGCAGGGGTCTCTAACCTTTTTCAATCTGATAACTACTTTTTGTAACAAATGGGCGCAACAGGCACTCTGCTTAATATGCATTTCTAAAATAATTTATTAATTGTGTATTACCAGGTTAATTATTGGAAGTGGGGTTAAATAGACTCAGTCAACCACTAAAAAATAGTATTCTACTAGAAAATCTCAATGGCCCAGCACTGATGAGCTATTTTCAGAACAGGTCCGCAAGCACCTCAGCTGTCCCTAGTGGGCACCACGTAGAAGACACCCTGGTGTAGCTCAACCGAAAATAAGCATTACAAAGTACAAGGAAAAATACAAACAAAATCAACAAATTTGAATCTAAATTGGTTGAAATGGATTTGCAAATAGTTTTTATTTTTCCTTTTATCATTCATTTATAGCACTGAACAGTTAAAGGTGGGGTACTTAGCTTGAGGTGAACGTTAAATATTTTCTCTATTAAGATTGTGTTAACAGTGCCCTACTGATTTCGACTTTTGTCAGGACTGTTCGGGGCGGAACAAACCCCCCAAAATATGAAAAAAGAAGAGTTAATTTGAATAAGTCTAAAAAATAAAAAGCGAAACCAGTTACTCTGCTGCTGTCTTCTGGCTTAAAGTCGTTATTGCAGACTCAAATTTCAAATGGGGTGACACGGTAGGAGAGTGGTACAGTTCTAAGGTCATAGGATCAAATCTAACAACCAGGCTTCCTGTGCGGAGTTTGCAAGTTCTCCCCGTGCTCACGTGGTTTTCCTCCTGGCAATTCGGTTTTATTGTTTTGCATTTTCAGGGATTTTGTGTTGTTCTTCAACTCCAAATATGTTCAGTGTGTAAAAAACTAAAATTCTTTAGTATTTTACAATTTTTTTGTAAATATGTGAATACTTAAATTTATATGACATGTGTTTTTCAGGGATCCCCTTCAAAACACAAGAAATCAGTTAATAGTTGGTGTTTTATTATTATTATTGATAATATATCATTAAAAAAACAACTAAGGAGCCGTTTGAGAATGGAGCCGAAAGAGCCTGTTTTCTAAATAGAGCCGTCTAAAAAAAATCTTCATTTATTGCATGGTCTATAGTCAGACTGCCAAGAAACATGGCGATGGCACCCATTTCCAAGCATTTTCCTGACCTATAAAACACAACGGGCAGCACGGTGGCGCAGTGGTTAGCGCAGTGGTTAGCGCGTGTGCGGCACAGTTCTAAGGTCTTGGGAACCTCCTGTGTGGGTTCAAATCCAGCTACCGGACCTACTGTGCGGAGTTTGTATGTTCTCCCCGTGCTTGCGTGGGTTTCCTCCGGGCACTCCGGTTTCCTCCCACGTTCCAAAAACATGCATTTCAGGTGGATTGGCCGATCCAAATTGTCCCTAGGTGTGACTTAGCGAGTGAGTTGTCTGTCCCTGTGTGCCCTGCGATTGGCTGGCAACCGGTTCAGGGTGTCCCCCTGCCCACTGCCCGATGATTGCTGGGATGGGCTCCAGCACCCCCGCGACCCTAGAGATGAGATAAGAAACAATAAAATTCAAACACCATTCAGGATTTCAAGCACCCGTACGAACCTTGATATTCAGATGAACCAATGGAAGCAAGACTCAATTTGAGAACTTTATATCAAAAAAACATCATAGAAGAAAAATACAGCAGCTGGACCAGTTGCTCTTCCTCTCTCCCTTTAGAAAGAAGGGCGTTTGGTTGCTCGACAGCCCTTCGCCCCCCCCAGGAAGAAAAAGACATTACAGCACTAAGTACATTTAAGGCAATGGGATCCTTCCTCACTAAAAACATGGAATTTCACTCCCACCGGGGCAACTATTTCACACGTTTCGGTAGAAATATACACACAGTGACAGCCAACTTTGAGAAATATCTAAAAAATAAAATAAAAAAAGGTACAAAAAACAAAAATATATTACAAATCTCAAGTATTTACAAAGACTGTTTCTCGCTACAAATGCGACTAAATGAGGCCTCTTTTCCACAATATCGGTTCTGCGTCGCTAGATTTGGTAGGTTTGGTCCTCCGACTCTTATTTTGAAAGTTTGAGTTGCCAATTTTGTACTTTTGGTATTGTCAACCCGGTAAACTCGTTGAGTCGCGCAGAAGCCGAGAATGAAATAGAACTTTTATGATGCGTTTCATTTTTTGTATATGCTGAGAAAGAAGAAGGGGCAGCACGGCAGCGCAGTGGTTAGCGCTCGTGCGGCACAGTTCATGTCATGGGAACCTGTTGTGGGAGTTTGTATGTTCTCCCCGTGCTTGCGTGGGTTTCCTCCGGGCACTCCGGTTTCCTCCCACGTTCCAGAAACATGCATTTCAGGTGAATCGGCCGGTCCAAATTGTCCCTAGGTGTGACTGAGCGAATGAGTTGTCTGTCCCCGTGTGCCCTGCGATTGGCTGGCAACCAGTTCAGGGTGTTCCTTGCCCACTGCCTGGAGATGGCTGAGATGGGCTCCAGCCCCCCCACGACCCTAATGAGGATAAGCGGTACGGCTAATGAGATGAGAAAGAAGAAGATCGTTAACAGGAGCCAATCTGTTTTTTCTCGTTTAAATGTATTTGCACGAGTTGTGTTTTGTTGTCGTATTTGTTAAAAAAGGGGACAATTTCCTCCAATTTATTTTGAAACCAACAAAATATGTTACTTTACAAAAAAAACTTGAATTAAGAGTAATATTTTCCTTTTTAAACACTAAAGAGCAGCTTCAGCGACAGACTGCTGTCACAGTCTTGTTCCACGGACAGACTGAGGAGATCATTTCTCCCTCATGCCATGAGGCTCTTTAACTCCACCCGTAGGAGTAAAAGCCTGCATTAAACCCCACCCCCACATTTACATATTACCCTATTTCTATTACAGTGTGTATTTTCCGTATCACTATTTAAATACTCTATAGCAAAACGTGATATTGGGTATTTTTGTATTCTATATCTTTTATTTTATGATTTTATTTTTCAAGTATCTATCTATCTAAATATATGGAAAAACTCAATCGGGCAGGGGTCAGGAACCTTTTTAACTCAAAGATAAACTACATATCTATGTTTTGTGATATAAATTTAAAATTTTCCAGCGCATTCGATTTTATTGTGTGAAATAGCCAATTTAATAACATTTATGAAATGAGTAAGAATGCCAGAGACTGTCTCTAATATCAACAAATACTGTGTAACACTACTACTTGACCACTAGATGGCGCTGTTGTCTAATGCGAAGGAAAACCAGTACCACAAGAAGCAGCAAGACTGAGGACAAATGTGACGGCGACTTAAGTAGGGATTCCACTATGTAAAAGGAATATAAATGTCTCAATTTATGATATATATTTTTATAAAAATGAACATTAGTATGATAGTTCATGAATTTTTGCCTAGATTTCAAAATAATGTTTTTTTTGTACCACTAGGAGGCACTATGTGTTACCCTTTAAATTGCTATCCCTCCCACAGTAACTTGAGATCGCAAAGGCTCATTTTGACCTCCAGTTTTTTTCCCCCATAAAAATAATAATTTTAAAACAAGTTAAAAGCAGAGTTTTCTGTAAAAATGTCACAAAAAGCTGCAAACAAAATATTTCAAAGCAGTGGGCGCGCGTGGAGAGAGGGGAGCAAGCTGTGTGTGGAGAGATCCACCATCTCAATCAAATTGCTCTGTGTGCTTTTCTGGCGTTTAGTGTTCGTTCTGTGGGTTTTTTTCTTAAAGTGTCAAAATTCGCATTTATTGTTCTTCTCATGAGTATGTTTGCCTCGGAGACGAGACTGATTCCGCGCAAATTTGCATGAAACCAAACCCCTGAGATCAATAATGGTATATATAGGACGCATTTTTGACTCCAGTTAACAGTCAAAGTCACACCCAAAAAACTCGTTTTGGCTGTACATTGCTAAGGAATCCTTTGTATGGAAGCTCATTAAATAATCAATTTCTTTGTTGAGACACGAAGAAAATCAACGGAACAAATTGTAAATACGCCAAAACCCTAGCAGAGCACCTAGAGCAATCTGATTGGTTGAGCAGTAGGGATGGGTGGAGCTATCCAAAGAACGCAACCTCTCCCTCCTGTCTCTTGTCCTGCGCCAAAGATAAATACCTCGGCATCCTGGTTTGCAGAATTTTGTGACATTTTTACAAGAGAACTTTGCTTGCACCATTATTGATGACGAAAATGAAGGTCTAAATGAGCCTTAAGACTAATTTTAAGTGGTGAATTTATATGGGACAAATGTTCTGGCATTATTATTATTTAATGAAATAAAATGGGTTATCCGAAGAGCGGGTTTAGCGTTTTTTTTTTTTTAATTTTGTCTCACAATATATGTTGGAATTGTATCTCCGAGCATCCCCATAAAAAAAGCGGGCCATAGGTTCCTGACCCCTTCCATAGGTCTACTTTAGAAATGTTTGATGGCATGCTCTGGCGACACACATTTTGTTTGACTAGAAGAGTCTCTTTTGTCTTTCTTATGCTTCTCTAAACAACGTCTCGCGGGCCAGATTTTGGTGACCCCTGTTGTAAACCGCTTTTTGACGATTGACCTAAATTCCAGTGGAGCATGAGGACAATTGGGGGAACCACGGTTTAAAAAAGGGGTTCTGTTAAGTCAGGACAGGAGGACGCAGAACCGGGACTGTGGAAAAGAGGAATTGAGATTCCCGTTTGGAATCCGATTACAGTAAGTGACGTATCCCTAAATATCACACGAAGAAGAAATCTATTCGTTATAGACTCTAATAGCACCAAACAGTCAGGGTTTCAGAAAACCTTGGCAGGAAGAAGTCTCCAAATCAGGGGTCTCAAACTCGCGGCCCCTGGAGCATATTTCCAGGCCCCGCCTTCACATGAAAGTTTCAAGTCTGATGTGGATGCTACCTCGATTCTAATTCGTTAACGAGGCTTGAAATCAGGACCGATTGGCTCCCAGATCGGGCCAAAATCATCGTGCAGTGTTTTGAAAGCGGTATTTGAAAGTCAGTGTTTGGTTGAACGCCGCAGTTCAAAGCACAGACCGATCTGCAAGATGATTGGCTAGTTTGGCTCATAACATATATACATATCTAAGCACAGCGCAGGGTATACTATCCAACACTTTAACTAATTGGACAAACGTACCGCTTTATTTTGCTCATCGCAAAATATTTGATTTGAATTGAGACGCAGAACGAAAGGCAACAGTGGGACGAGATAGTCGCTCCTGTTGAACTGAAGCTTAAAAGACTTCGGCTGCACCTTACAATCTAATCGCAAAATATTCGATTTAAATTGAGATGCAGAATAAAGGGAAACAGGGGACGGTCCAAAGGGAAGGGATAGTCGCTGCGGTTGAACTGAAGCTTAAAAGACAGAGGGCACATGTTACATTCTCATAGCAAAATATTTGATTTAAATTGAAATGCAGGATGAAGGGAAACCGAGGTCAATCCAGGAGGACGAGCTAGTCGCTGCGGTTGAACTGAAACTTAAAAGACAGAAGGCGCATCTTACATTCTAATCGCAAAATATTTGATTTAAATCGAGACGCAGAATGAAAGGCAACAGGGGACAATCCAAGGGGACGAGATAGTCACTGCTGTTGAACTGAAGCTTAAAAGACACTAGGCGCATCTTACATTCTAATAGCAAAATATTTCATTTGAATTGAAATGCAGGATGAAGGGAAACAGGGGACAATCCAGGGGGACGAGATAGTTGCTGCTGTTGAACTGAAGCTTAAAAGACTTTGGCTGCACTTTGCATTCTAATCGCAAAATATTTGAATTTAATTGAAATGCAGGATGAAGGGAAACAGGGGACGGTCCAGGGGGACAGGATAGTTGCTGCTGTTGAACTGAGTTTAAAAGACAGTGGCCCTACCTTGCAATCTAATCGCAAAATATTTGATTTAACACCCTGACACCTGGCGTTCACACGCTTGAACATAAATGCACATCCAACAAGAAGTTCGGGTCTTAGGAGGTTAGATTCAACACAGAATTATGGGGAACAGGGGACAGTTGAGGGGGACGAGAAAATCGCTGCTGTTGAACTGAAGCTTAAAGACTTTGGCTGCACCTTGCAACCTAATCGCAAAATATTTGATTTAAATTGAAATGCAGAATAAAGGGAAACAGGGGACGGTCCAGAGGGAAGGGATAGTCGCTGCTGTTGAACTGAAGCTTAAAAGACAGAGGGCACATGTTACATTCTCATAGCAGAATAATTGATTTAAATTGAAATGCAGGATGAAGGGAAACCGAGGTCAATCCAGGAGGACGAGCTAGTCGCTGCTGTTGAACTGAAGCTTAAAAGACAGAGGACGCATCTTACATTCTAATCGCAAAATATTTGATTTAAATTGAAATGCAGAATGAAGGGAAACAGGGGACGGTCCAGAGGGAAGGGATAGTCGCTGCTGTTGAACTGAAGCTTAAAAGACAGAGGGCACATGTTACATTCTCATAGCAGAATAATTGATTTAAATTGAAATGCAGGATGAAGGGAAACCGAGGTCAATCCAGGAGGACGAGCTAGTCACTGCTGTTGAACTGAAGCTTAAAAGACAGAGGACGCATCTTACATTCTAATCGCAAAATATTTGATTTAAATTGAAATGCAGGATGAAGGGAAACAGGGGACGGTCCAGGAAGACAGGATAGTTTCTGCTGTTGAACTGAAGCTTAAAGACTTTGGCTGCACCATGCAATCTAATCGCAAAATATTCGATTTAAATTTAAATTCAGGATGAAGGGAAACAGGGGACGGTCCAGGGGAAGCTGCTGTTGAACTGAAGCTTTCTTTGCTCAGCCTTTCACAAGGTTTTCAGTTTTTGGGGCTAACCGCAACACGGTGGACAATCAAGTCAGCTCCCTTTAGACCTATACATATTCAAAACAGCACGTTTATATGAGAGTTCCTATATTTCTGCCCGATATTCACATCAATGATTGTTTTCTAACCACTAGGAGGCGGTAACTACACCAAATGTGAGTCACTAAGTTGAGGCACGCGGGCCGGATGTGGCCCACAAGAACGTTTTCCATGGCCCCTGAGATCATCTCCATTCATTATGGTATCAAGTCTTCTTTCTTAAGTATTTAGCTCTCTGCTCAAAGTCCTTTTATTTGGTATATTATTATCGAATGCATTTTCTTCTTAAATCTATTTTCAATCAAAATTTTGTGTATAAAAATAAAAACTATGCATATATTTGAGAACAGTGGACCGCTTTTCGAGTGGGAAACCAGACCTGAGAGTTTGAGTTTGAGACCCCTGCTCCAAACTCTCTCGATATCTTTGCATATCTTTAGAAGAAGTCCTTAGAAGAACATCCTGTGTGTAGGGAAAAAAAACATAATTCCGAACATCAAACGGTGTATTTCAAAACAAAGAAAGTCCGTTTTATTCACCTGCAGACGTTGGGATCCATGAGGACGGCCGTGTCCGTCGGCAGCTTGGACAGATGCACGATTTTGGTCTTCTGCTGAGGTCGCTCGCTCTCGCTCACCCAAACGTCGGGCAGTCTGAAAGTTTAAGAGAAATTGGTCAAGTTAAAACTTATATAAACTCTATGTTGGCAGAATTAAACAAATAAAAACAAGCATTAAGGTAAATAAAATGTATTAGCATTGTCCGTGGCCCATCAGCCACACTACTCGCCCCCGTGTGTCTAGTTAACTTTAGTCACACAGGAAACAGATAAATACACCGGAAATGCAACTTCAAAATAAAAGAGTACAAAACTGATAAACGTACAAGAGATGCAATTAGACTGATTATAGAAACGTTACTTCATGTGTGTGTGTGTGTGTGTGAAAGATTGTTTTTATATTTAAGAATATAAAAACAAGTTATATTCACACAGTGAATTCTGAGAAATGTTACAACCAAAACGACCAACCTATCAGAAATCAATCCATTCTGTAAAGTAAATGACATTTAGTTATTTGTGTATTTCTCAGACACATATGTTACAAATAACTCTGATGAAATTAACTTGTTTTAATCTGTTTTTTTTTTAACTTCTGTTTTCTATTTTTATATACAGTGGAACCTCGGTTCTCGACCATAATCCGTACCAGAACCCTGTTCGAAAACCGATTTGTTCGATCACCGAAATCATTTTTCCCATTAAAAATAATGTAAATCGTTTTAATCCGTTCCGACACCCTGAATGTTTACCTTGAATGTTTAACGTAAACATAAAGCTAACCCAGGCTAATCGTACGTTCGCGTTATCGTAATCTTCCGTACGAAAGATTACGCTAACGTGAACGTGTAAAAATAAAAAAATCAGGTCGTTAACAAGTCATTTAGCACCCGGGTCTCCACAACAAGTGGGGAGTGGTTCATTGTAAAGTTGGGCTCCGTTTCAACACCCTGAATGGTTACCTTGAATGTTCAACGTAAACATAAAGCTAACCCAGGCTAATCGTACGTTCGCATTATCGTAATCTTATGAATAGGATTTCTTACCTTTGTGGTGGTCAGCAGAAGGCGCTCGCACACCTCCTTCATATTTGGCTATTATTTCTTTCTTAAATGCAATAGTTGTGCGCACTACTTTTCTTTTTTCACCTGTAGCAACTTTGCTGCTTGCACTGACTTTCTTCAAAGCCATAATAAGGGGCTAAAACACCCGTACGCCGCTCAGCATCGCACCCTAGCGTACGCACTCAGGGATTACCGGCGTTCGAAGTCCGATTTTTTGACCGAACAGCGGAGCAAGAATTTCTCGAAATTTTGGGTCGGACACCGATTTGTTCGAACTGAGAGGTTCCACTGTACGAGGAATCATTAAAATACACACACATAGTCTAATTAAAATACACACACGTTTCGGTTTTTCATTGTATGTGATAGAAAGCTCATGTGTAACTCCATTGTGACTTCCAAACCGGAAGTGGGCGAGAAAAAGATTCGGCCTAGCAAGGACGGATCGTTTTTTCCCTGCTGTACAGGAGTCCCTTAAAAACTCCAGATTTGCCTTTGCCTGATTTCTTTGGTCAGCCGTGGATTAATATCTTTATAATTTTCATATTTATTTGGTGCCGAAATGCTAGGCCGCGAACTCGTTCCTCAATCTTCAGCTATCTCGCCAGAAAATACATCATCCCGGGTTTTGGCACCAAATAAATGTGAGAATTATAAAGATATTAATCATGATGTTGTCAAGTGTCTGTGCTGTAAAAACTGGTGGTATTATAAATGATATTGTCATTACACATATTGTTCAGTGTCATTTTATAACATTTTTTGGTGAATGGTGTGCCGCGAAATTTTTCCAATGTTTTCCAAAGCGACCGGGGGCGGAGCCACTGAAACAGAGAGAATAACGTTACGGCGGAGTATTCAGCAGCGGCTCTGCAAACTCCCGACGCGCCTGTGAATCAAGATCGCTGATAAATTTGAGATTTTAAAAAGTTTGTGGTAAAAAAACCCAAACGTGTGGTTCAAATATACTGTAAAAAATGTAATGAACTTGTTTCAGGGAAGCACGTTGAGGTGCTGATCTATTAGCTCTTATCATAACATTAGCTGGTCAATCAAGCGTGTGTTTGTGATCGAGAGAGCATGAAAAGCACGCTAGAGTGGAAGGCGGAGTGATTGGCTATTACCATAACGTTAGTCAATCTGGATCTAAAACAGGAGTACCCAGTTTTCAATTTGTTTCAATTTAAATACTTTCAGCCGTTTTGTCTTTTTTAAATTATTTGTTGTATAAAAAAAAATCAGGGAGACATTTCAGTTTTTATGTACCTTTATAAGAGTCAATGCTAGGCCTCATTTTATTTCCCGCACTGTTAGTTTTTGAAGTAAAGGATTAGTCTTGTTAAAATTCCAATTAACTGTAGAAAGTGTCAGGGAGCTAATAAAGTTTGATTTGAATTTAAAACATTTTTGTTTCTTTTTGCATCATTGACAGTGACAGGGAGCTAATAAAGTTTTATTTGAATTGATAACATTTTTGTTTCTTTTTGCATTATTGACAATTTCCTACACTGAATTTGAAGCTTTTACGGCTCCAAATATCGGTTATGGGCCTCTCCTTAAAACTAATAATCGGTATCGACCCTGACAACCCATAATAAATTTGCGGTGACACCATTGCAAAAAAAAAATTGAAGAACTTACATGTCTTCAGGCGTCCAGTGCAAAAGGACTTTCACTTTCCCAGATTCTTCTTTCCTCTTCGCGATGACCTGAAAACACAAGAGAATATGTTCGAGTGTCGACAATTAGGGATAGGAAAAACTATCGTATTTATCTGTGTACTGTATAACGGGCGCTCGTGTATAATGCACACGAGGGATGCACAGTGAACTGAAATTGATTTTGTGTAATCGCAAGACACTGCGGTTTGAGAGTCTCGTGTGAGCGGATGGCTTTAACAAAAAAATTCGTAATTTCTATGTTGGTATGATTAACTCATGTGTTTTCTCAATTTCAAGAACTATTTTTTGTACTTTTTTCCTCCAGGTTACATGAAAAAGTGAAGAAAAACAACATTTCTGTTAGGACCAATCAGGGAAAAGGACAATTTTCAAGTCAATGAAGACCTCCCAAAGCGCTTTACAATGTGCTTCACACTTCTCCATTCACACACACTCTCACACACCGATAGGGAGTCAGCCATGCTTATTGGGGGCATCAGGGGTTTAGTGTCTTGCCCAAAGACACTGCGACATATAACAGGGAGGAGCCGGGAATCGAACCTGGGACCTCTTGATCCCAAGACAAGCGCTCAGGCAGGAAAGGGAGCCCTACAACTCATGATGTTAAGGGATCTGACCAACAGACATGAATAGATAGGGCTGCAATAACTCATGGATAAGACAGACTGAGGAGATCATTTCTTCCTCATGCCATGAGGCTCTTTAACTCCACCCGGGGGAGTAAAAGCCCAAATTAAACCCCAACCCGACATTTGCATATGACCCTATTTTTGATCACAGTGTGTATTTTCCTGTAGCATTATTTAAATACTCTATATCACAGGTGTCAAACAGGCGGCCCGCGGGCCAGATCAGGCCCGCTAAGGGATTGAATCCAGCCCGCGAGACAACACTCAGAGAAGCGCAAGAGAAAAACAAGCGTCAGGTTGAAATATGTCAACTTGATGTTGCCAAAGCCAGGTGCCTCTCACAAAGACACTGTACTTGTCTCTCTGTCTCTGTCTCTGTCTCTCTCTCTAACTCCATTTGCTCTAACTTCCTTTTTTCCTTTTCGCTTTCCCTCTTCCTACCTTTTGCGCTTTCTTTTCCCTTTTCTCTCCTTCTGTCTTTCTATTTCTTTTTGGATTTCTTTCTTCCTTTCCCTTTCTTTCCCCCTCTCTCACGGCTTCTCTTTTTATCGCTTTTGTTTCTCGCTCTCTCCTTCTCTCTCTTTTTCTTTCTATGTCCCGCCCTCTCTCCTTTTCCCTCCCTCTCTCTCTTATTTCTTTATCTCTCTTTTTCTTTCTCTTTAATCTACTCGTCTGGCCCCCGACAGAATGTTTGTTTTATCGTGTGGCCCCGAGTTTGACACGATATATCAACACGATATATTGGGTATTTTTGTATTCTATATCTTTTGTTATTTTATTTTTCAACACATTGATACTGCTGGAAGTGGGAATTTCTATCTATCGCTTACAACCAATTAGCTCCTCGATTCGTTGCATGACGTCATTTAAGAGCCATACATTTGTGACGCTGATAGTTGTAGTACCACTTTAGTCCGGCAGAGGGTACCATGACTTATTTTTATTAAAAAAAAAAAAAAGTTACTGTACATTTTTAAATCCTTTTTTTAATTGAACATGACATCATTACAAACTAAATTGGCACGAAATTTTCAACGGTGACTGCGTTGGACTGTTTCATTGTGAAACAAAACAAAGAGGAAAATAAAAATTGAAAATAAGTACCGTATTTTCCGCACTATAAGGCGCACAGGGTTATAGGGCGCACCCTGAAAAAATAGTTTTTGGTCCTATATTTGACATACATAAGGCGCACCGGATTATAAGGCGCTACAATGGGAACGTGGACAAAACAGTCAGATAGTTCAGTCCAACTGATTACCCCCTTAACATTCCCAAAGCTTGCAAAGAAGCAAATACGTGTCGAGAACACGTGCGGATGCAGTGTCCGTACGATGTCACTCAAATGCATCGTTCCATCATTCGGAAGGTTAAAGTCTTAGGATTCAAGAAATGCCAACCATTCCTTAGTTTCTATTTTCTTTTTCGCTCGTAACTTTACTGTGCATATGACAATAAACACTTGGAATTGAGTTTGATTTAAAAATAGACACTCCGTTCCATCCATTATCTGCACCGCTTATCACAGAAACATCGAGTTCAGTCTGAAACAAGCTACAGGGAAAATATATAGCCGGAGTAGCTCACCGAAGTCGTTGTGTTCATAATAATGTGCAGCCGTGGTCCTCTTATATCCGTGAGTTTAGTAAATCCAGGAGAATACAATATTTACAAATACAGAATAGAAAAAAATGCTTTCTCTACTGTCAGCCACATGCTATACACATTCATCTTTTTCGGCCAATTGCAGGCTTTGTTTTGCCGCTTTAGCCTATGCCAGCCTGTAAATGATAAAAAGGATCCGCCCCCTTGACCTCCGAATAACTTTAGCCAATAGTGATCGATTCAAATGATGATTGACACATTGGTTAGCCAATGAAACACCGGTAAATAAATCCCAGCATACACCACGGACTACTTGGCGTTCGGGGAAAATCGAGTCGGCGGCTGCTTGCCTTAGTTGCAAGACTTTGCGACTTAATATTGATCCATGTATAAGGCGCACTGTATTATAAGGCGCATGGTCAGCTTTTGAAAAAAATAAAGGCTTTTAGGTGCGCCTTATAGTGCGGAAAATACGGTAAATAAAATAAATCGGGTAAAAAGAAACTTGTTAATAATAATGACACAAGGGGGAGACTCTTGAGCATATTTCATATTGGGAACGTTGATCACATTCAAAGATTTAACCAAAAAATGACAACATTTTGAAAGGTGGGCTTACATTTTTGTATATTTCTTTGCAGATACATTAGTTTGCGACACATAAAATTTAAATATGATCTTGGTAGGAAGAGTATCATACATATTTGTAGATGTATGACATACATTTAGGTGTACTTTTGTTTATTCCCAAGTTAATTGACAAACACTTGTTTTTATTGTTTTATATTCCAGAATATTCTGTTGTTATGTGCACTCTTTTTCTATCCGTCTTCAATATTTGAATAAAGAGGACATTAAAAAAATGTCGTTAAGCAGTGTCTAAAACTCATGAGAAAAAGTGAGTTGCCTGCCACATTTTTCCCAACTTGAGACATAATAAGACAAATCGCAAAGAAAAACAATTGTGGCGAAGTATTAAGGTTTGATGATCAGAATATATAACAGGCCAACACTTTAAAATTAAGTTTATTATAAATCTACTTATAACATTCATTGCATGTACAGTTCCACTTTTGCGGGTTCAGAGCTTCGCGGGTCTAAAAAATATACCTTACCTTCTCAATAAATGCATTTATTGACTTGACGCCATTGAGCGCGAGCTTATGTCAACTGAGGACACGGTGTGGACACTCTTATTGTGAAGGGGAGGGGGAGGCCCTGACACAATGCTTAGTCATGGTGAGTTACTGCTTCGCTCACATCCCTCCTTTAACTCCTCCCACCTCACCCCCTTCGTATGTGGCGCTCAGTTTATCATGGAGGAACACGGCAACGCGACGTAAGTATATTCTCTTCTGTCACATTTCATCTCAAGTTTGACTTCATTATACCAAAAGCGAGCGGTTATTTGTACTACCTATTGTATACCTGTATATGTTTTTTAAAGCATTTTTGAAGGGGCGCCGCTACTTCGCGGATTTTCAGTTTTCGCGGGTGGTCTCGGTCCCCATTAACCGCGATAACCGAGGGATTACTGTATATGACATCGCCATCAGTATGTACCTGTATTGACTCATCTTCATTCATGCAATGTTTGCGTTGCGTCATCTGCTACAAACCACATGAACTCCTCTTTCCACGATGCTTTTAATGTACGTTTACGTTTTGGAGCGTCATCAATTTTGTTAGCTTCTTTTGAATTTTTCTCCTGGGGCTGAGGTTTTGGCTTGATTCCTAAGCACTTCTCAATTTTTCTTGTTTTCTCTGTGCGTCTATTTTGGAAAACGATATGCAAATGCAGGACCTTATAACGCTCGGGAAAGTCCGGAAGCAGGAAGTTATTCGATGCAGGCTTCTGATTGGTTGCGGAGTATGCAAATTGACAAACGAACCGAAATTTCCAAACCGAACGGAGATTTCGAAATCGGAATAAAGCAAAGGTTTGATTTGGAAAAAAAATCTTTTTTTTTTCTTGAAACGGAAACGTTTTGTAAGTTTAGACACTGCTTTAAGAAAAAACGTTCAATCCTTATTTGCAACTCTAAATTAAACCCCAAAACTGTTATTTTTTGCACCCTGCGCGTGCTTACCGTGCTGTGGAACACAACGCTGTGCCCGTTTCCGAGGCTTTCTATGTGCGTGGCCAGGTTGAGGCATATCGCTCGATGGCGGATGGCGTCCATGGTCTGGGCGTCGAAAAAATCGTGAGGACGGGCTGAAAAGAAAAACATGCACACAAAATAGAAATCAGATTCGTTTTAGTTTTAGTATTTTGGGCAAGAGAGTTCTACTCGGTGTCTAGACAGCATTTACTAGGAAAAAACTGAAAAATGAGATCATTTTTTTTGTATGACAAAGCAGTGATGTGCAGTACGGAGAGGCGGGTGAGGTTATGCATTATGAAATTTACAAATATAATAACGGTTATATGTATACTTTCTCATTTACAGTACTTCAAAATTTGGGGATTTTATTTCTTCCAAATCGCTGAATTTTCATACAATATGAACATTATTAAGAAAATGAGTATGTATTACTGTGCAGAGCAGATGTAGAGTGAGGCACGCAATTCTTTTGCCTGATGGCAGAGGGCGATACTGAGACCGAAGATTCTGATTTAGCGCACACTAATTTCATTCATTAAACAAATACATTAGCCTGTAACTGTTTTTTTCTCGAGTAATATTCTTCACTGCAATATTATCATTACAACTTAGGACAGTTTTTTTGTTTCACTCAAGGCCAACATATCAACCTTCCTTTTAGTCATCATCCTTCCGATCGCCTCTTTCTTCCACTCAGTCGCTTTACTTCCACATCCTCTCACATTGAGTGACCCTATAACTAGGGTTTGCGAGACCTTTCCCTTTTATTTTCCTTGTTTTTGTATGTTTGTCTTGAGGGATATGACCAAGGTAGATATAGATAGATAGGTGTATAGATAGATGTCTAAATGTCTAGATGTATAGATAGATAGATGTCTAGATAGATGGATAGATGTCTAGATAGATAGATAGGGATAGATTGAAATACATAGATGTCCAGATAGATAGAGATAGATGTATAGATCGATGTCTAGATGTATAGATAGATGTCTAGTTAGATGTATAGATGTCTACTTAGATGTATAGTTGTCTGGATAGATGTATAGTTGTCTGGATAGATAGATGTCTAGATAGATAGATGTTTAGATAGATGTATAGATGTCTAGATAGATAGATAAATAGAGATAGATGTCTATATAGATGTATAGATGTCTGGATAAATAGATGTCTAGATAGAGATAGATAGATAGATAGATACTTTATTCATCCCCGAAGGGAAATTCACTTTTCCAGCAGCATCCCTAAGCTGAGAACAATGTCTAGATAGATAGAGAGAGATGTCTAGATAGATAGAGATGTCTAGATAGATGTATAGATGTCTGGATAGATAGATGTCTAGATAGATAGATGTCTAGATAGATAGATGTCCAGATAGAAGTGATAGATGTCTACATGTATAGATCGATGTCTAGATAGATAGATGTCTAGATAGATAGATGTTTAGATAGATGTATAGATGTCTAGATAGATAAATAGAGATAGATGTCTAGATAGATGTCTATATAGATGTATAGATGTCTGGATAAATAGATGTCTAGATAGATAGATAGATGTCTAGATAGATAGATGCATAGAGATAGATGTCTAGATAGATGTCTATTAAGATGTATAGGTGTCTGGATAGATAGATGTCTAGATGTCTAGATAGATGTCTAGATAGATAGAGAGAGATGTCTAGATAGACGTCTATATAGATGTATAGATGTCTGGATAGATAGATGTCTAGATAGATAGAGATAGATAGATGTCCAGATAGATAGAGATAGATGTCTAGATAGAGATAGATAGAAAGGACAGTTTTTCTAAGCACTACGTTGCAATCATTTTGTTTTTGCCTATTCGTCCTGACAGTCTTATCTTTCTTTCTCTCCAAAGTTTTGACCCTGGAATCTTTTTGCATACGATGAGAAGAAATCGAATTGTAATTGCATGTGTGCGTGCCATGGACGTACGCAAGGAGCGCCTGTGCTTGTTCTTGAGCTTCCTCCTCTTGTTGAGGCCGGCCTTGGACGGCGACTCTTCTTTCAGTTTTCCCTGGTTGGACACTTTGGAGGAATTCTGGGAGCTGAAGTGAGTGGGGACGTGTCTTGCCAGCCCGCCCTGAGAAGCGAAGGTGGCGTTGCAGCCTCCGACCACGCACTGCAGATTCGGAAGAGTTATTGTCAAGAAAACGCAAAGATCCGCAGAATAAACACCCAGAATCGATATCCATAAAACCCATCCATCCATTATCTGCACCGCTTATCCTCGGTAAAGTCACGGGGGTGCTGGAGCCCATCCAAGCTATCTTCAGGCAGTGGGCAGGGGACACCCTGAACTGGTTGCCAGCCAGTCGCACCTAGGGACAATTTGGACCGACCAATTAACCTAACATGCATGTTTTAGGAATGTGGGAGGAAACCCAAGTGCCCGGAGGAAACCCACGCAAGCACAGGGAGAACATGCAAACTCCACACAGGAGGTTCGATCTCATGACCTCAGAACTGTGTCGCACACGCGCTAACCAATGCTCCACCGTGCTGCTCCATAAAACCCATGAATAACCCAATATAAACATTAAACTTCTATCTACCGAGAGAGCTAATTGTGGTCATTGTGATTGCGGTTTACGTTCCACCGGATGCTAACGTTAGCATAGCGCTAAATCTCCTGCTCGCTGCTATCAATAAACAGTAGCTTGCACACCCCGACGGAGCTTTTATCGTCGCCGGCGACTTTAATCAGGTATTCTTAAGGACTGTACTTCCCAAATTCATTCAATACGTGGACTCTGCAACCGTGTGTACAGTAACATCAAACATGCGTACAGAGCTTCCACCTCCCCCCACCTCGCTGGATCCGGCCATCTCTGTCTGTCCCTCACCCCCTTCTCATACACCCCCCTCCGGAGGAAAACAAGGCCTGCAACAAGGACAATACAAACATCTTATTTGTTCCTTTATCTTCTTTGTTTTCTTATATCCTCACTGTAAAATGTGAAACTGGAGCGCCACGTCCAATTTCGGTGTCACAATATGTTCAACCCATTTTGTAACAATGACAATAAAGGTATATTCTATTCTATTCAAAAGGTGCAGACATGGTGCCATGAAACGACGGGTTCGCAACGACGAGTCGACGTTATCGACAAGAATCATAGAAACGAATGAATTCCGTTGTGGATTTTTCTCGCCGGACCCGTTTTTCCGATTCTCGCACGATAAGAATCTCTGCCGGGTATCGCTCACGCGTCGTCGTGTCTGGGAGTATTTTGACCCAGGTACAGCTCATAAATCGCCTACTTGGAAAGCGTGCCAACTATTTAAAGACTGAGCTCACCAGAAGTGTCCTTGGGTAAGACACTGAACCCCTAATGCCCCCAATAATAATAGGTTAGCGCCTTACATGGCTGCACGGCCGCTATTGGGAAATGCGAAGCACACTGTAAAGCGCTTTGGGAAGTCTTGACTTGAAAAGCTATATAAATGCACATCATTTCATTTCCTTTCAGACAAAGAAAGTAAATAGAGTCTGACTCGCCTCGGTAAAATTCAAGTCACGTTCAAGCCGGTTTTGATGATATGCATTTAATTCGGACATACTTTGCCATCTCCGAGAGCTTGAGGGACAAACTTATTTGGAATAAAACGGATGCTTTCAAAACAACATTAGTTGTTAATCGTTAAAAACGACAAATGTCACTTGTTAAAACCGTTTCAAAATCGCACTGAATGTACTCCACCAATTGCGCATTGCGTTTCCTTTACTGTTCCACTGCTGCTAATAATCCGGCATGCTTAAGGACTGTACTTCCCAAATTCATTCAATACGTGGACTGAGCAATTAGGGGAAAAAAACACTGGACCAAGGGTACAGTAAGATCAAACATCTAGTTGGATCCGGCCATCTCTGTCTGTCCCTCACCCCCTCAAGAGGAAAACAAAGCCTATGCAACAAGGACAGTACAAACATCTTCTTTGTTCCTTTATCTCTTTGTTTTCCTTATCCTCACTGTAAAATGTGAGTACAGTAAGATCAAACATCTAGTGGGATCCGGCCATCTCTGTCTGTCCCTCACCCCCTCAAGAGGAAAACAAAGCCTATGCAACAAGGACAGTACAAACATCTTCTTTGTTCCTTTATCTCTTTGTTTTCCTTATCCTCACTGTAAAATGTGAGTACAGTAAGATCAAACATCTAGTGGGATCCGGCCATCTCTGTCTGTCCCTCACCCCTTCAAGAGGAAAACAAAGCCTATGCAACAAGGACAGTACAAACATCTTCTTTGTTCCTTTATCTCTTTGTTTTCCTTATCCTCCCTGTAAAATGTGGAACTGGAGTGCGAAACTTCCAGTTTCGTTGTAACAATGACAATAAAGGTATATTCTATTCTATTCTAATAAGTCTGTTGTCGGTTTAACAGGGAATAAAAATGCAGTCTGTTCAACGGGGTTCCTATCGCTTAAGGCACATTAAATTCAAGACTTGTTTTATTGCCTTTTAAAATCAAATTTAAGATCAAGTTACCAAAACCACAAATCTAATATTTTTTGCACACAAATCATTGTGCCTTGTTCAAAATGACCTGGCACAGATTTTAACAATGGCGAAAAATGTCCTTTGGACAGACACTTCTCATGAAATATCTACTTTAAGGGCATGGTCCAAAGTAAACGTCTCTGTCCACTTAAGATTGCCAAGTCTACTATGAAAGGCCCGACTGAAACTACACCACCGTTTTGGTGGTTCCATTATTGTGGTCACGCCATGTTGCCACCAATGTAAATCAGTGAAGTATTAAAAAAAGGACAATTGACAAATGTTAGGGCAGCACGGCGGCAGAGTTCTGAGGTCATGAAATCGAACCTCCTGTGTGGAGTTTGCATGTTCTCCCCCGTGCTAGGATGGGTTTCCTCCCACATTCCAAAAATATGCATGTCAGGTGAATTGGCCGGTCCAAATTGTCCCTAGGTGTGAATGAGCGGGTGAGTTGTCTGTCTCTATGTGCCCTCTGATTGGCTGGCAACCAGTTCAGGGTCTCTTTGATCTCCGGCAAAACTAACATAAAATGCAACCAGGGTTGGGTAGGGTTACTTTAACTGGATTACTTTCAATGACTTCAATACCAAATATGCTGTTCGTATTGCCGGAGATCAAAGAGATCAAAGCCAGGAGAGAAAGCTTACCACGTGTTGTGAGTCATCGTTTTATTCATATTTAGTTTCTTTTCTTTTATTAGCATATTTGCTATTGGAGTAATCCTAAAGTCATTGAAAGTAATCCAGTTAAAGTAACCCTACCCAACCCTGGTCGCATTTTATGTTCGTTTTGCCGGAGATCAAAGAGATCAAAGCCAGGAGAGAAAGCTTACCACGTGTTGCGAGTCATCATTTGATTCATATTTAGTTTCTTTTGTCTTTTATTAGCATATTTGGTATTGGAGTAATCCAAAAGTCATTGAAAGTAATCCAGTTAAAGTAACCCTACCCAACCCTGATGATTCGCCACGTAATTCATGCTAAAATCCAACAAAAAAATAGCCCATTATTCCACCAATCGTTTCAATGGTCGGGGACTCGTCGACTATTGGAGTCGTCTTCCAACTGGGACATTTGAGGACATCGTGTAAGCTGGTTTGTCACCTTGAAGGGTTTGTCTCCGCTGTGGGTCAACATGTGTCTCTGCAGCCAACTGTGACTTGTGGACGGAGTGTTGTAGACCTTGCAGCCCTTCCACAGACAGACGAACACCTGAAAGACAATCACAGGCATTCGTAAAGACAACCCATGAACACAAAGACCGTCGATTTCGGACTACGCGCTGCTCCTTTAAACCAGGGGTCAGGATTAGTGTTCCCTCTACATTCTTAGCAAGAAAATCTAGCCAGGGCACAAAAATGAGGGCTCAAAATTACTAATTAAGAAGCGACTTAAGTCAAAGTTACAGTGCATGAAGGTCAAAAATACACGGGTTCCCCTGACATTGTGTCCTAAATGTGGTATTTTGAAGTCGAGTAAAGTTGAGTAAAGTTAGTAGAGTTTGTCGAGAACCGGCTTCTTCGGCTCGGCTCACTAAAAAGGAACCGGCTCTTTCGGTCCTAAAATTATGCACAAATGACTAAAAAGAAGGGGCGAATAGAACAAAAAAGAAAAAAATACCAAAATGAAAAAGGAGTGAAAAGCTTAGAAAAAAAGGAAGAGAAAAACGAAGAAAAAAATCAGAAAAAAAAGCCAGAAAAAAAGTAAAGAAAGAAACAAAGGAAAAAAAGGAAATAGAGAACAAAAAGAAAAAAATAACAGCTAGGAAAAAATAAACACAATGAGATTGTTTTAAAGGAATTTAAAAAATGGAAAAAACAGAGAAAAGAAAAAATAGTTTGTGTTGCATTCAAATAATTTCCAATTATACCAAGTCAATCTTGTTGCCAACATTGTACTTCCACTAAAAACATGTGATTAAATACAGTTGTGTATTGTGCAACCGACCAATTTTTTCGCATTGCCGGAAACTCAGCAAAATATAACTTGATGTCAAGTTTTGGACATGTTTGATAATGACTTAGTTGCCACACTTGGGATTGCTGTTGCTCACTGTTGTTTCGAGCGTTGCTCACCGACTTTGTGTGAACGCTCAGACCCCTGGAAAATTACAGGGAACATTGGCGGGGAACCTTCGGCTCGCGAGCCATATACGGCTCCTTTCACGACGACGTAAGGCTCGGAGACCAAAAGGACACGTAGGAATTTTCACCGCGTCGTTCCAAATATTGTGCAGAAGTCTGATTCCAAAAGTTGACTCCAGCCCCTTTTTATCCTCCAAAAACGTGCAATAAGAACCATACACAGAGTAGGATCACAGGATCATACTCTTATTTTATTCCTTCAGTCCAAATGATGAAAATTAGATGATTTAGTAAATTTTTTCACTTCACAACTGCTATTTAAGGTCAACAAAAACATAGTGCCAGAAAACATCCAAAATTGATTCATTTGGAAAGAGGGAAATTATAATTTAAGGGTCTGTAGTAAATCCCAAAGGTGAGAACCACCAGGAAAAGTATGTGTGTGTCTGTGTGCGGAGTCAAACTTTGGAACAATTTACAAGACCAGATCAAACAATGTCCAACTATTCACATGTTCGAATTTAAATACAAAAAAACATTACTGGCGGAATACAGAGATGAAGAAAATGGGATATGAGTGATACTAGAGATTGGAAATACTGCATTTACAACGAGAGTTAACCTTTTTGTTATTGTTACTATTATTATATCATAACTGTTATTATTGCTATTGTTGTTATTATTGGTGTCTCAATGATATTTAGAGACTAGTAGCATTATAACCTTAATAGATGGGTACTACGATGATTAGTGTATAAAATGTGAGACTATTGTTATTATTATAATTATTGATATCCAACCTGGCAGCACGGCGGCGCAGTGGTTAGCGCTTGTGCGGCACAGTTCATGTCATGGGAACCTGTCATGGGTTCAAATCCAGCTCCAGACTTCCTGTGCGGAGTTTGTATGTTCTCCCCGTGCTTGCGTGGGTTTCCCCCGGGCACTCCGGTTTCCTCCCACGTTCCAAAAAACATGCATTTCAGGTGAATTGGCCGGTCCAAATTGTGCCTAGGTGTGAATGAGCGAATGAGTTGTCTGTCCCCGTGTGCCCTGCGATTGGCTGGCAACCAGTTCAGGGTGTCCCCTGCCCACTGCCCGGAGATGGCTGGGATGGGCTCCAGCCCCCCCGCGACCCTAATGAGGATAAGCGGTACGGCTAATGAGATGAGATATCCAACCTATGTAATATGTATACCCACGAGACTTTGTTATATTAGACACAAGAAGAGAAGAGCATCTGTAAAATGTATTTAATAGGGAAGATGAAGGGGTAGGGAAAATAAGCGTCTGCTTCATACTACCCCTTTTCCAACATGTTATGTTAACATGATTTTGTTACTGAGTCGTAGTTTTTGTCCTGTTTTTATTTTACAATGTTCGAAATAAAGTTCATTCATTCAATTTAAGACGATCGTAGTGCACGTAAGCCAAACCAGGGCAGGATTAAAAAATTACATGGTTTCAATTCGCAGTCCTTTGAGACATTTGTGATTAAGGGCCTCACAAATTAATGTGATTTGACTTTCACAAAAAAAGAAATGGACGTGAAGGAGTTCACATTTACGGCTGTTTAAAACAATGTCGACTTTCTTCTTTAAATCCGTGCATGCGGCTTTTAATCGGGTAGTCCAGAATTTACGGTACCATCAAAACTGTTGTAAATAGTTGTAAAAGGATAGTGGGATGTTTGGACGCATTCTAAGGGATGGGCAGGGCACCTGTATGATGCGGCGGGGGTAAACCAGCGAAAGCTGTTGAACAAGAGTGTGTTGTGTCACCCTGATTCGGGTGACATGGCCGCTTTCTTGTGTCCCGATTCATCTGGAGGGACGAAAGCGTGACCGACTTGGGTGCCGAGGTGCCCAACTTGTTTGGGTATTTGGGTTGGCCATGGTCCCCCAAAAATTCTTGTGTTTTTTTTGCTTCTTTTTCACTTTTTTATTTTCTTTGTTTTTGTCTTACTGTTGGGTCACCCCTCTTGAGGGATATGACCAAGATAGATAGATGTCTAGATGGATAGATGTCTATATATATAGACAAATGTCTAGATAGATGTCTAGATCAAAGCGGCGCTGCCACGAGCGGCTGCCTTTTCCAGCAGCTGCCCTATTGTTTTATTGTCTGCTCCTATCTTCGGTGTTTTTTCTTCCCGTTTTGACAACTACACTATGGATTACTTCTATCCTATGGACATGGGTTTTAACGCACAAGAAATGCGTGTATTCAAGGAATTTCAACTCCTTGCCCTGAAGAATTCTCGTGCCGGTGTGATGAAGGGGCCTATCGTGGAGGAAGAGCCGGAGCTAGCTAAGCGGCTAGCGGCGTTATAAGTCTTCGGTACCATCCGTAATCATGGTAAATGCGAACTCACGACCAAATAAGATCAACGAGTGCTGGTGGAAAACATCGAAGCGCACGGGGAGCGCAGTTGCTGTGTTTTGCGGAAACGTGGCTCACGTTTAGCATTCCGGACGCTAACGTGTAGCCACCCGGAGCAATCCGGCTTCAGCGTCGCTATACAGAGACACGAAAGCCTACGGGAATCGGAGAGGAGACGGACTCGCTAACACGAGGTGGTGTATCCCTGGACACAAAGAAAAAGATTTCCATCTGCCGCAGGGATGTCGAACTTTTGGACTAGCGTGTGACGTCATCCACATCGCTACAAGCACCCCTAGGGCATCATGTTCATCTGTTAATAAACAACGGGGTAGACTGCTGGAAGTGTGAATTTCCCTACGGGGATGAATAAAGTATCTATCTATCTATCTAGATATATAGACCTATGTTTTGTGTACCATTGCCCAATGTTAAATCTATTGCACTGGAAGGGGGATGACCACTTGTGAGACCCCTTCTTAAGATTTCCTCTATTCCTCATTTTGAGTGCTTCCTCACCCTCATGTCGGTTTAACATCAGGGGATGGTGTCCTTGTAACCTGTGCAGTCCTTTGAGACATTTGTGATTAAGGGGGTCACAAATAATGTGATTTCATCTCATCTCATCAGCCGTACCGCTTATCCTCATTAGGGTCGCGGGGGGGCCTGGAGCCCATCCCAGCCATCTCCGGGCAGTGGGCAGGGGACACCATGAACTGGTTGCCAGCCAATCGCAGGGCACACAGGGACAGACAACTCATTCGCTCATTCACACCTAGGGACAATTTGGACCGGCCAATTCACCTGAAATGCATGTTTTTGGAACGTGGGAGGAAACCGTAGTGCCCGGAGGAAACCCACGCAAGCACGGGGAGAACATACAAACTCCGCACAGGAAGTCTGGAGCTGGATTTGAACCCACGACAGGTTCCCATGACATGAACTGTGCCGCACAAGCGCTAACCACTGCGCCGCCGTGCTGCCCTAATGTGATTTGACTTTCCCAAAAAAGAAATGGACGGGAAGGAGTTCACATTTACGGCTGTTTAAATCCGTGCATGCGGCTTTTAATCAGGTAGTCCAGAATTTACGGAACTAAGGAAACTGAGAAAACGCGTATTTTCGAAAGCAAACCGGAAATAACGTGGAATACTGACTCCTCCTCTTTGTCCGTCCACGTGCGTGGCTCGGATGTGGTCGGCCAGGTCGGGGCTGCAAGGGAAGTGAGCCTGGCAGTGGTCCCAACAGCACGTGTAGCTTAGGGACTTGCCGTTGACGGCCACCGAGCCGTTCCCGACGGCCGAGGAGCCGGCCAACATGGCGGGGGTCGAACGCCCGCTCGACGCGATGCTCTCCATGTCCATGAGCGTGCTGCTGATGCTAAAACAACAAGGAAGAGAGAAAAAAAAAACGGTGTTATTTTTGGAAAGGTGTCAAACTCGTTTCACTTTTGGAGACAAACGGGGAAATCGGGAACGGACGGGTGGAAAACGGGTGAAAAACGGGACCGACGGGAGTCGGAGTCAAAAATGCTTGCCTTGTGAAAACAGAGGTTCGCTGATGGACTGACAACAGGCGAGTGAAAGGACGGAGCTTAAATAGGACGGGGAACCAATCAGCGAGCGGGCACAGGTGAAATGAATCAGTCGTCATGACACATTAGACTTCATGTGTTATTTCTTATTAATCAAATAAATATTGTTTTTTTACTGCAAGAGTCTTTTACTACTAGGAGGCGCTAAATAAAACACACTGCCCCCTTTAACGGCATTAAAATAAATGTTTACACTACAATAGTTTTTTGTCATTGTTAACGGTTTCTGAACAAAAGTGAGTAAAACCCCAAAAAGCAGCATGTAATTAAAATACACCTCGTCAAAAGAACGTTCTCATGGGGTCCCGACGACTCAATGAATGAGCGTGCCTCAAGCTGGAGGGGTGGCGGTCCTTTTGGAGGCTCACAGTTAAATTGTGATCATTGTAACGGTTTCTGAACAAAAGTGAGTAAAACCCCAAAAAGCAGCATGTAATTAAAATACACGTCGTCAAAAGAACGTTCTCATGGGGTCCCGACGACTCAATGAATGAGCGTGCCTTAAGCTGGAGGGGTGGCGATCCTTTTGGAGGATTACGCCGGGTAAGATATGATTATAAAACATTTTTTACTGAACAGATCCTTCACTAGGATTTATCTATTGTAGCGTTTAGCAACTATGCATTTTCAAAAAGAGAGAAAAGAAAAACAATTAAATTCATCTCCACTCGTTTATATAACTCAGGGACACCGTGCAGACTGATAAGTGACAACAATAGCATACAATATGTCACAAAAGGGAGTAAACCCCTTAAAATTCTGAAGAAATGTCACTATAATATTAACTAGAACACCGTCTGTGTAAACCTTATATAGCAAACTCAATGACTTTTCCCCTAAATACAAACTCAAAATATAGCCATCAATAACGAAACCTCTTTGCAACAAAAGTGAGTACACCCTAGAGTGAAAGTTCCTTAAGTGTATGGTCGGAGTACTTCCAGGCTGACCCACCACCCCTTCAATCTCTGCAGCAATGCTGACAGCACTTATGCACCTTCTTCTTTGGACAACAGCACAAGCTCTGTTGTGAGTGCAACCTTATTTTTTAAAACGCTAGAGGAATATGCCCACTGTACTTCAACTCCACTTCAGGGTGTTGTAAATCATCTTGTAGCCTTAACCACCCATATATACTGCCACAATTCGTGTTTTGAAGGTCCTTGGAGAGTTCCTTGCCATGGTGTTCCATATTGGGAGTTTCAGTGACCAGTATGACAGAGTGTACTACGAATTGAAGACAACTGCTACCTATTTAGACCCGAGACCTAGTAAGAGTAAGTAAAAAGTCACAGGGTATTTTGGAGTGAAAATAACAAGCAATACTTTGTTTAGACGTATTAGGGGTGTAGCACTTTTGGGGTATACTCACTTTTGTTGCTAGGGGTTTTGCTATATTTTGAGTTGCTTGATAAGCTTCACACTGACTTCTTTTCATTGTTTCTTCAGGGTTGTTGTAGTATGATGAAATCTCTGCAGAAATATGAGGGGTGTACTCACTTTTGTGACATACTGTATAAATACTCATTTAAATCCCGTTAGAATGTTTTTTTCGAGCATGTGGCCCCTGAGCTAAAATGAATTTGACTCCCCTGCCTAAAATGTAAACCAGATACATACAAGTCATGGTTGGCTGTAAAAAACGGCTATTTGGAAAACAAATGAGGATTCCAAACAGGAGCACTTTTGACATTAGCTACACTGCTTATCCTCAGTAGGGTCGCGGGGGTGCTGGAACCCATCCCAGCAATCATCGGGCAGTGGACAGGGGACACCCTGAACTGGTTGCCAGCCAATCGCAGGGTACACAGGAACAGACAACTTGCTCGTTCACACCTAGGGACAATTTGGACCGTCCAATTCACCTGAAATGCATGTTTTTGGAATGTTGGAGGAAACAGGAGTGCCCGGAGGAAACCCACGCAAGCACGGGGAGAACATACAAACTCCGCACAGGAAGTCTGGAGCTGGATTTGAACCCACGCAGGAGGTTCCCAAGACATGAACTGTGCCGCACATGCGCTAACCACTGCGCCGCCGTGCTGCCACTTTTGACATTAGTTTTACCCAAAACAATCTTTTTGTCTACAAGGACTTAACTGGAAACATATCGAGGTTACATACCTGTCAAGCTGTACGTTTTTGCCGTACAAAGTAAGTTTATCATGCGTTTTAAGACGTGTACGACGTACAAGAAAATCTGTACGGAAAATCGCAAATTTGTCAATGATGGGTACCATCCGGTATACACCGACTATAAAGAAACGGCAAATCAATCAAGTCAAACCAGTTCGCCGCAGTAGCCTCTATCTTGGTACTCGGTATGGTTTTTTCCATTGCAAACGAAGCGAGGGGTTTGATGCTACTGTGCACATGCGTCTGCCGCCTGGGGATTTCCCATCATGCATCATTCCGGGGTAGTTGTGTAGTGAAAGGAAGTCCGTCTCTTTTTAGAGAACCGGCTTTTTCGGCTCAATTTATTAAAGTGAGCCGGCTCTCAAACGGCTCACTTGCTTTGATGCATTATCATACCTGTCAACCAGTATGTTTTTGCTGTACAATGTACGTTTATTATGCATTTTAAGACGTGTACGACGTACAAGAAAATCTGTACGGAAAAAGGCAATTTTGTCAAATATGGGTACCATCGGGTAAACACCGACTATCACCAAACGGTAAATCAATCAAGTCAAACAAGTTCGCCATGGTAGCCTCTATCTCGGTATGGTTTTTTCTGTTGCAAACGAAGCGAGTGGTTTGATGTAGTGAAAGGAAGTCCGCCTCTTTTTTGAGAACCGGCTTTTTCGGCTCAACTCATTAAAGAGAGCCGGCTCTCAATCGGCTCACTTTCTTTGATGCATTATATTACAAATCATTATTGTTGTATAAAAGTTAAGAAAAAAAAGGAAATATAAAAGAAGAAAATGAAAAAAGACAGGTTTGTGGTTATCCCTTTTATCAGTATACAGTGGAACCTCGGTTTTCAAACGCCTCCCAGTTCGAACAAATCGGAGTCCGACCAAAAATTGAGAAATTCTTGCTTCGCTGTTCGGTCAAAAAAAATCGGAGTTCGAACGCCGGTAATGCGTGAGTGCGTACGCTAGGGTGTGATGCTGAGCGGCGTTTGGGTGTTTTAGCCCCTTATTATGCCTCCAAAGAAAGTCAGTGCAAGCAGCAAAGTTGCTACAGGGGGAAAAAGAAAAGTAGTGCGTACAACTATTGCATTCAAGAAAGAAATGATAGCCAAATATGAAGGAGGTGTGCGAGCGCCTTCTGCTGACCACCACAAAGGTGAGAAATCCTTATTCGTACGGAATATTACGATAACGCGAACGTACGATTAGCCTGGGTTCGCTTTAAATTTACGTTAAACATTCAAGTTAAACATTCAGGGTGTTGGAACAGAGCCCAACATTGAGGGTGTTGGAACGGAGCCCCATTTCCAATGAACCGCTCACCCTTTTGTTGTGGAGACCCGGGTGCTAAATGATGTGTAAACGACCTGATTTTTTTTTATTTTTACACGTCCACGTTAGCGTAACCTTTCGTACGGAAGATTACGATAACGCGGACGTACGATTAGCCTGGGTTAGCTTTATGTTTACGTTGAACTAACAAGGTAAAAATTCAGGGTGTTGGAACGGATTAAAATGATTAACATTATTTTTAATGGGAAAAATTATTTCGGTGATCCAACAAATCGGTTCTCGAACAGGGTTCTGGAACGGATTATGGTCGAGAACCGAGGTTCCACTGTATTACTAACAATAATTTAATGCCGAAAATAAGAAATGTATTATTCGACTTAATTCTATCTGCATGTATTTTTTCCTTCTACGGTGAATGTCCAAGCTACCGTATTTTCCGCACTATAAGACGCACCTAAAAGCCTTTTTTTTTGAAAAGCTGACCATGCGCCTTATAATACAGTGCGCCTTATATATGGCTCAATATTAAATTCGCAAGGTCTCGCAACTTACGCAACAGCCGCCGACTCAATTCCCCCCGAACGTGGAGTAGTCCGCGGTGTATGCTGGGATTTATATACCGGCGTTTCATTGGCTAACCAATGTGTCAATCATCATTTGAATCGATCACTATTGGCTAAAGTTATTCGGAGCCTCGGATAGGCTAGAGGGCCAAAACAAACCCTGCAATTGGCCGAGTTTAGCGATGGCGTAGCAAGCTTGCTAAAGTACGCCATAAAGAAACATGTTTCATTAGTCTGTATTTGCAAATAATTTACTCTCCTGGATTTACTTCACTCACGGTTGTAAGAAAACCATGATTGCGTATCATTATTGAACGTGAGAACTTAGGTGAGCTACGCGGCTTTATATTTTCCCGGTATCTTGTTTTAGAACGATCTTGATGTTGCTGTGATGAGTTGAGTGAATTCAACTCAATTCCAAGTGTTCATTGTCAAATGCACAGTAAAGTTGCGAGCGAAAAAGAAAATAGAAACTAAGGAATGGTTGGCATTTCTTGAATCCCAAGACTTTAACCTTCCGAATGATATTTGAAAGGATGCATTTGAGTGACATCGTACGGACACCGCATCCGCACGTGTCTACGACACGTATTTGCTTCTTTGCAAGCTTTGGGAATGTTAAGGGGGTAATCAGTTGGACTGAACCATCTGACTGTTTTGTCCACGTTCCCATTGTAGCGCCTTTTAATCCGGTGCGCCTTAGCTATGGAAGATATGACCAAAAACTATTTTTGGGGGGTGCGCCCTATAACCCGGTGCGCCCTATAGTGCGGAAAATACGGTAAACACGTTTGAAAAAAAAAAAAAGATTATTTTGTATTTTGTAAGGGAAAATACGACAGTTTGGAGCTTGGTTTTACCAAAAACAATGTTCTTTCGTTTTTAAGGATTAAACTGAAAATATATCGATGTTATTTCGCCAGGGAAGAACAAACTTAAAGATAGATTTTGGGCGAAATCTCGAAGATCAATGGGGGGCAACCTGTTGCCCCCGAATAAGGAGCAACGGCGGCCGCCATGCTTGCGGAGCTTTTCCGAACCTGTCTTCGGAATCCATCCGACTGAGCGGCTCCCCGTCCGAGGAAGCCACTTCCAGGCTGGCTCTCCTTTTCACGGCGCCGGCGGCGGCGGCCTCGTTTTTGTCCTTCGCGGGACAAGCGTTGCCCGCTTCCCTTTGTTCCTGCTTCAGCACCCGGGAGCCCTCTTGGGCGGACTCGGTACTGCTAGCCAGGCTGCCCCGTGCGGGACTCTTAGCCGCCGGTTCGGAGACTTTCCCGTCCCCGCCGTAGTCGCCTCTCTCGCCGGCCGGGGAAGCGGTGGCTTCGACGTCCGCCGGCGGGGAGTCGCGGTGTTCGGTTGCCGCTCCGGCACCGGCGTCCATTCCTGCCGCTCCGGTATTGTTATCCGGTTCCTGTTTGGAGTCCGCGCCGGCGTCGTCGCTTTGGCCGTTTTCGTGATGCTCCGCCGTGGACGGAGGGTCTTTGCGGGCTCCTTGGGATTTCATTTGGGCCATTTTGTTGGGGGACCTCCGCGGATGTGGACGTTGTTTTGATTCCGGAGGAGAAAAAGTTGTCGTTTGGCGACGCTTCTTTTTGCTCACTTCTATTCAATAGGGACGTGTCGTTCGCGGACGAAGCGGATTTATTAGCCGGCTCTTTACATTTAATTGCGAGAACCGGCTCCCTTCAACAGGGGGGATTCAGTGTCTTGCCCTTCATATCTCTCTCTCTCTCTCTCTCTCTCTTTCAATCTGCTTTTCTCTCACTCTCTCTCTTTCATTCTGCTTCTCTCTCTCTCTCTCTCTCTGATTCCATCTTTCTCTTTCTTACTTTCTTTCACTCTTCATATCTTTCACTTGTTATCTCTTTCTGTTATGTCTATCTCTCCCTTCCCTACTCATTCTTTTTGTCTTTCTCTTTCTCTCACTATCTCGTCCTCACTCTTTCTTTCGCTCTTCATTTCCCTCCCACTCATTATATCTGTCGTTCTCACTTTCACTCACTTTTTCTCTTTCTCATCCTCAGTTCTTCTGTTTCTTTCTCTTTCTCTCTCTTGCTTTTTCTCTCTCCCATTTGTTTTATCTGTCTCTTTCTCACCCTCCTTTTCTTCATAACTTTCACTCTATCTTTTTCTGTTTTGTCTTTCTCTGACTTTCTCACTCACACGTTTTCTCTCTCTCTCTATCTCTCTCTCTCTCATTGATTCCATCTTTCTTACCTTCTTTCGCTCTTTATATCTTTCACTTGCTATCTCTTTCTCTTATGTCTATCTCTCCCTTCCTTACTCACTCTTTTTGTCTCTCTCTTTCTCTCACTCTCTATCTCGTCCTCACTCTTTCTTTCTCTCTTCATTTCCCTCCCACTCATTATATCTGTCGTTCTCACTTTCACTCACTTTTTCTCTTTCTCATCCTCGGTTCTTCTGTTTCTTTCTGTCTCTTTCACTTTCTTTCTCTCTCCCATTTGTTTTATCTGTCTCTTCCTCACACTCTTTTTCTTTATATCTTTCACTCTATCTTTTTCTGTTTTGTCTTTCTCTCACTTTCTCACTCACACGTTTTCTCTTTCTCTCTCACTAGCTCATCCTCACGCTTTCTTTAATTCTCTATTCGTCACCCTCTCTTCCTCTCACACTCGTTATAACTGTCGTTCTCACTTTCACTTACTTTTTCTCTTTCTCATCTTCACTTCTTCTGTTTCCTTCTCTCTCTCTTTCACTTTCTTTCTATCTTCCACTTGTTAGATCTGTATTTCTCACTTTCACTCACTTTTTCTGTCTTTCTCTCTCACTATCCGCACTCTCTCTTTAATTCTCTATTCAGCCCCCTCTCTTACTCTCCCACTCGTTATGTCGTTCTCATTCACTTACTTTCTCTCTTCTCATCCTCACTTCTTGTTTTTTTTCTCTCTCTCTTTTTCATTTTCTTTCTCTCTCCCACTTGTTATATCTGTCTTTTTCGCTTTCACTCACTCTTTTTCTCTTCCTCTATCACTATCTCATCCTCACACTTTCTTTAATTCTCTATTGATCCCCCTCTTCCTCTCACTCTCGTTATATCTGTCGTTCTCACGTTCACTCACTTTTTCTCCTTCTCTCTTTCTCATTCTCACTTTTTCTTTCTCTCATTTGTTACATCTGTCTTTTTCTCGCGTATTTCGCTCTTTCTTTTTCTGTTTTGTCTTTCTTTCATTTTCTCACTAACTCTTATCCGCCCTCTCTCTCGTTATCTCATTCTCACTCTTTATCTCAGTCTCTTACCCTCTTCTTCACTCACTTTCTCTCTCTCTCTCTCTTTTACTTTCTTTATCTTTCACACTTGTTATATCTCTCTTTCTCGCACTCTTTCTTTATATCTTTCACTTTTTATCTTTTTCTGCTTTGTCTTTCTCTCACTTTCTCACTAACTCTGATTCCTTCTCACTCTCGTTATCTCAGTCGCTTACTCTTACCCTCTTCTTCACGCACACTTTCTCTATTTCACTCTCGTTCACTTTCTTTCTCTCTCCCACTTGTTATTTCTGTCTCCTTCTCGTTTTATCTTTCTCGCATTAACTCATTTCCTCACTCACTCTGCTCTCTCACTCTCACTTATCCTTCATTTCAATCTCTTCCTCTTACGCTCTTCTTCTCTCACACTTTATCTCCATTTCACTCTCCCAGTCACTTTCTCTCTCTTTCACTCTTTTCTCTCGCCTTTTTCTCTTGCTTTCTCTCTCCCTGCCTCTCTCACAATGTTCCTATTTCTCTTGCTTTATCTCCATGTCTCATCCTATTTCTCTCCATCTTTCTCTTTTTACGTGCTCTCGCTTTCTCTCGTCGTCTTGAAGGGGCAGGTGACTGTGCAATTCGAGTCTCGTCATCTCTTTGTGTAGTTTGCTTCGTACAACTTGAAATGAGGTAACAAAATGTATCATTAGAAACAAAACAATCCCAAAAAATCTGAAGCTGAGCCGACTCTTTTCAGTGAGCTGAGCCCAAAAATCCACTCCTACAAAAAGAGCCGGAACCCCATCACTTCATTGAAGCATTAAACGCAGCAGGCGTCTATGTGGACGTCACGACTCCTCGTGGTCCAAGATCGTAAAAATGCGAGTCAATCACTCTCCAACTGTAACTTTCATTACCCTCAATCTTTGGACTTCCACAATAGCATGCGTAATACGTGTACATGCAACAATTCGGGCGATGCCATATCTGAGACTGCGGCTTATCGCAGTTACGTGGCGAACAATTGAAGTTCAACTAGAAATCCTTGAACGCCACTTTGGTATTTAGGAGTGGCTTGTTAAATCGAAATAGACAATCTTTGGTATTGTAGTCGAATACCCCCACGTGTTCCAGCAAACAGTTTCTTTTTTTTCTTTTTCTTAAATAAAACTATCATTCTGCAAGTTTGCTGCATGTATATTATGCTTAAACCACGTGAAGGGAAAATGTATATTATTTAGCGCGTACTAGCCGTTAAACAACAATTTAAAAACCATCAATTTATATGTTCGAGCATTTTATTCTACAATATGGGTGGAGAAAATTAAAATCCACTGAATATAATATTGCCCACCATCTTGCAGCTGCAAGTACAGTGGAACCTCGGTTCTCGAGCATAATCCGTTCCAGAACCGATTTGTTCCATCACCGAATTTTTTTTTCCCATTAAAAATAATGTAAATCGTTTTAATCCGTTCCAACACCCTGAATGTTTAACGTAAACATGAAGCTAACCCAGGCTAATCGTACGTTCGCGTAATCGAAATATTCCGTACGAAAGATTACGCTAACATGAACGTGTAAAAATAAAAAAATCAGGTCGTTTACAAGTCATTTAGCACCCGGGTCTCCACAACAAGTGGTGAGCGGTTCATTGGAAAGGGGGCTCCGTTCCAACACCCTCAATGTTTACCTTGAATGTTCAACGTAAACATAAAGCTAACCCAGGCTAATCGTACGTTCGCGTTATCGTAATCATCCGTACGAAAGATTACGCTAACATGAACGTGTAAAAATTAAAAAAAAGGATAAAGAAAAGAATTATGAATAGGATTTCTTACCTTTGTGGTGGTCAGCAGAAGGCGCAGGTGGACGGTGGGGTATTCCCTAGCAAGATCAGACACTCCACCTCCTTCATATTTTGCTATTATTTCTTTCTTAAATGCAATAGTTGTACGCACTACTTTTCCTTTTTCACCTGTAGCAACTTTGCTGCTTGCACTGACTTTCTTCGGAGGCATAATAAGGGGCTAAAACACCCGTACGCCGCTCAGCATCGCACCCTTGTGTACGCACTCACGCATTACCAGCGTTCGAACTCCGATTTTTTTGACCGAACAGCGAAGCAAGAATTTCTGGAAATTTTTGGTCGGACTCCGATTTGTTCGAACCGAGAGGCGTTCGAAAACCGAGGTTCCGCTGTACCTCGAAACGGCTGCACCAAATTTTGCATTTTGGTCACGTTGAGGCTCAGTCGTATTCGTCCTTGTGCTTTGTAGCACTCGTCTGTAACTGCAGTACACCATACAGCGACATCAAGTGGTCGAATACCAAACACAGATCCTTTCCATTATGTTGCATCCAAGTTGTACAATCGTGCAGGCTGACTCTCGAAGTTGAAGTTCTCGATAAGGAGTTTGAGATAAAAGAATAAAAGGAAAAGCACACGCATTCAATCCCGAGCAAGTTTGTATGAACATTTATTCCACAATATAAAACACAAAGGGTATGAACGTTTTGCATATTGGACCTAATAACATGAGTCATCCCTAGAATATATTCACTATTTTTCTTAAAACATGTACATAAATGACTTCTTTAAATACAGATTTTAAACCACTTCCGTTCCTTTTACGATCTCAAGTCCGACTTATTGCTTCGTACGTGTGCTATTCTCCGATTCTTCATTTCCTAAAAGAAATCACAACTTTGTTTTTATTTCCGTTCTGGCTGGCCCTGAAGGGAATAAACGAAAGCGGATTCGATCCGGATCAGTGTAAATGGCAGTGTGATCGGAAAGCAGGAGTTGAAGTGAAGCACTGCATGAACTGTACTTTGGTGCAGTTCACCATTTGGACTTAGTACACGGTTCTTTATATACGGCGGCACACTTCGACATCAACAATACCTTCATGGTTCAAGGATGTACAATGCAGAATTTAGATGATATTGCAATTTTAATCCAAAAATATTGACCGAATATCCGAATGTATCGTATTTTGCGGACTATACGGTGCACCTCATAATCCCAAATTGTTCAGAAATTTGAAAGTGCGCTTTATAACCCAGGGCGCCTTAAATGCAGATACCATGTGTTAGGAATTAAATATCAAAAAATGTATCGTTTACCAAATTCCACTATGCATTGCCGGCTCCTCCCATGGGCGTGTCGGGAGAGCCCCCTCGCCTCGATGTCTGGACCCCGAGCGTCTCTGCGTCACCAGGGCCCCTCTTGCGGCGGGAAGTAACGATTATCATATCAACCTATGTCCCAGTTCCCGTTGTTTCTGTAAACATCATTCTTCACAAGGTTGCATTGACCTCGCCCCACAGCTCAGCCAGTGAATATATTTTGCATTTAAATGTAATTTGTATTTGATCGTACAAAATCTTTTATAGTCAAATGTATAGAATCCTTCACATCGGAAATGCATATTGACAATGTAATGATACTGCATATGGTAACTGCTCTGCCTTTGAGAAACAGTCAAGTGCCCTCTTGTGTTTAAAAAGTTAAATCTTTGTTCCTTTTAGTGGTGAGACCAGATGTAATTTTAATTTATGTTTTATGAGATACATCCCTCCATCCATCCATCATCTGCACCGCTTATCCTCAGTAGGGTCGCGGGGTGCTGGAGCCCATCCCAGCTGTCTTTGGGCAGTGGGCAGGGGACACCCTGGACCGGTTGCCAGCCAGTCGCAGGTAACACAGAGACAGATAACTCACTAGGGACAAATTGGACAAACCGATTAACCTGACATGCATGTTGTAGCCATGTTTCTCTTCAGTCTGACTCGATAGAGTCGATTAAGCAGACTTTAGGTTTTATATCAGGGGATGGTGTAGTCTGTGATTTGCAATAATCTGTGGTCTGTGCAGCCCTTTGAGACTCTTTGTGATTAAGGGCCAAACAAATAAACATGACTTGAGGTTTTTGAGTTTTTCCTTGTCCTCATGTAGGTTTTAGATCAGGGGATGGTGTCATAATAGTCTGTAATTTGCAATAATCTGTGGTCTGTGCAGCTCCTTTAAGAATCCTTGTGATAAAGTGCGTAACAAATAAACATGACTTGACTCATGTTGAGGTTTTTGAGTTTTTCCTTGCCCTCATGTAGGTTTTATAATAGTCTGTAGTTTGCAATAATCTGTGGTCTGTGCAGTCCTTTGAGACTATTTGTGATTAAGGGATAAACAAATAAATATGACTTGAGGTTTTTGAGTTTTTCCTTGCCCTCATGTAGGGTTTAGATCAGGGGATGGTGTCATAATAGTCTGTGGTTTGCAATAATCTGTGGTCTGTGCAGCCCTTTGAGACTCTTTGTGATTAAGGGCCAAACAAATAAACATGACTTGAGGTTTTTGAGTTTTTCCTTGCCCTCATGTAGGTTTTAGATCAGGGGATGATGTCATAATAGTCTGTGGTTTGCAATAATCTGTGGTCTGTGCAGCCCTTTGAGACTCTTTGTGATTAAGGGCCAGACAAATAAACATGACTTGAGGTTTTTGAGTTTTTCCTTGCCCTCATCTAGGTTTTAGATCAGGGGATGGTGTCATAATAGTCCGTGGTTTGCAATAATCTGTGGTCTGTGCAGCCATTTGAGACTCTTTGTGATTAAGGGCAAAACACATAAATATGACTTGAGGTTTTTGAGTTTTTCCTTGCCCTCATGTAGGTTTTAGATCAGGGGATGGTTTCATAATAGTCTGTGGTTTGCAATAATCTGTGCAGCCCTTTGAGACTCTTTGTGATTAAGGGCCAAACAAATAAACATGACTTGAGGTTTTTGAGTTTTTACTTGTCCCCATGTAGGTTTTAGATCAGGGAATAGTGTCATAATAGTCTGTGGTTTGCAATAATCTGTGGTCTGTGCAGCCCTTTGAGACTCTTTGTGATTAAGGCCATCACAAATAAACCTGACTTGACTCATCCTGAGGTTTTAGTTTTTCCTTGCCCTCATGTAGGTTTTAGATCAGGGGATGGTGTCATAATAGTCTGTGGTTTGCAATAATCTGTGGTCCGTGCAGCCCTTTGAGACTCCTTGTAAATAAGGGCGTCACAAATAACCATGACTTGAAAAGACTAGTTTTGGGGAGTATGCCTTATAATCCGGTGCACCTTATAGTACGTAAAATGCGGTACTTTTATTGTTGTTCAGAGGTAAAACTTCATAGTTATTGTCGATCTTTTACCCACAAAAGTGACAATGAGAAATTGGATTTATCCGCTATTAGCAATTCTTTCAAGACAGAGACAATAGTTGTTTTTCCTTACTTCGACTTTTTATATTTTTTTGTGAGTCATCGGTCGACGAAGCAAAATGTACCTTGAGGCTTTGTTGCCGGCCGCAAAGAACAGACGGGCGCTAAGAAAATTGAGCAGAAGAAAAACAATCATTTCTCATTATTGTTATTTTTGTACTGAGACAAAAAAGGCGTGGCAGAAAGCAGCAGAATCACCATGGATTTTCTCAAAATGCGAAGACGGGACGTCTCCGAGCAGCACGGAAGCAGAAGTTTGCAACATTCGCGAGGACTCCATTCATGAATAAGTTAATAAATATCCGTTTTAGTCACGTTCATATCTCGTGTGCAAACAGGTTAGAAAATTCTTCGTACGTTTTCTCAATCGAGGGACGTAGAAACTAAAGCGAAAGAAGCTCATTTACAAGACTTATAGTTCCATTTGCATTTGTCCACACAGGACAAATAGAATATAATTTTTTGTTTGTTTTAGACATATCTAATATGAATATATTTGGCTGCATCTCAAAAGTCTGACCACTGAATTCCAGTTCACTTGTTTTTGGTCCTTGAATTCAAAAAGTGAAACTATTCTCCTTCTTGTAGTTCTGACATAAATACCAGCTTCACTTTGTGAAGCCAATCGCTTCCAAAATGGAGTTCACCACAACTTCTTGAGATGCACATGTACACCATATATATATGTATATATCTATATAGGATATACACACACATACTGTATAGAAAACCTTTGGGATCGGACACATGGATCTGAGGTCCCGGCCGGCAGCCGTCTTTTCCACGTCCTTCTTTGTTGTGGGAAGCTGCGGACCATCATCTTTCTTTGCAACTTGCTACATTTAGGAATGGCGGACGTCCCTTGTTGCTCACGTGTCGTTGCTCACCAGAGAGAGTATTTGTGCTGCCGGGTTTAAAACAAGGACAGAGTTAACAGTACAAAGAGCCACATTTCCGAAGAAATTCAACTATGTTTTTGAGTGTAACAGGTGTAATAATAACTTTTGGTTTGTTGAAATTCCTGCTGAAATATGTGGCAAGTCGGTGGACTGAATTGGGCGGCAGTAGCTCAGGAGGTAGAGCGCTCGTCTTGGGATCAAGGGATCCCAGTTCGAATCCCGGCTTGTCCGTGTTACATGCCGAAGTGTCCTTGGGTAAGACACTGAACCCCTAAGACCCCCAATAAGCAGGTTAGCGCCTTACATGGCTGCACGGCCGCTATTGGGAAATGTGAAGCACATTGTAAAGCGCTTTGGGAAGTCATTGACTTGAAAAGCGCTATAGAAATGCAGATCATTTCATTTCATTTCATAATACGATTTTTTCTCAAAAAGGATAACAGACTAAAATTTCTAACAGTAAAATGTAGATTTCAAAGTCTGTGTGTGATCTAAAACATAAATGTCAAGATAACAAGTGTGTCTTAAAGGCTAGGTTTACGCAGCAGGGAAATCTGGATTCGATCGACGCTCAAGTTCATTTGTTGGCCTGGAGAGGGATGGGCGCCACCCGGCTGTACTTGCCCAAGACACACCACAGGAAACTGTGCGCCAACCACCCGTGTGATTAAGGGATCAGAACCAGAATCCTCTAATGGTAGTTAACAATATTTACATTCAAATCACACCGCAATCAACATTTTATTCATTTTCCTCATGTTGAAGTTTTTGAGTTTTTCCTTGCCCTCATGTGGGTTTTAGATCAGGGGATGGTGTCATAATAGTCTGAGGTTTGCAGTCATCTGTGGTCTGTGCAGCCCTTTGAGACTCCTTGTGATTAAGGGCAGTACAAATAAATATGACTTTACATGACCGCAGAGATAGCATCCAATGGATGAAAAGCAATATTTTGGATTTAATTATCAATAAAGGGGACCACGCTCCGCCGATAACATCAATAAGTACTACCGCAAACATGAGCCTATTGTGTGTGACGTTATGTGTCCTCTTCTGCGCCTGCAGGGCACTTATGGCGTTCAGACAGGAGATGAAGTCGCATTTATTTGGAATAACATCGGATTTCACCCAAAAATAGGAATTGAGCATTAATCTCTGTAGTGTGAACCTAGCCTATGTGTTAGATGGTACAGGAGAGATTTTCTGTACAAATGCAGGGTTTGATTACCCGCAAATATATATATATATATGTAACGGGTGTAATAATAACTTTTGTTTTGTTGAAATTCCTGCTGAAATATGTTTGTATAGTTTGTGTATAAGTGTCCTGCAATGACGAGTCCAACAGTGCCACCTGCTGGTATGGAGTAAGATTTAGTTTAACCTCTGATTTAATGACCGGAAGGCGGATATTGTTAGCAGTCTCCAGCGCGCTGCTAACGGCAAGCCACGATCTTTTTGGTGCTCCGCAAAAAGTTAATTGACAACATTAAAACCACAACTGACAAATCTTGCAAAATACACAGTAATGTAATCGATGTTGTCAAGCTATTTGGATTTATTTTCGTTTTGTTTCTGTCTCCATTTATGTTAGTTTTGCCATACGCTGTACTCGACTGAAATGTTAATTTTCCTCATAGATGTTGAGAACCAGCGGAGGTGATAATCACATGGTGTGTGTATGCTGTGTCCCTCATTGCAGTCTCCGGCGCGCTGCTAACGTTTTTACACTCGTTATTGTAATTATTTCTGTTTTCACAAATATATTAAAGGGATGATGTCGGTAAAAATTATTGTAATGGTTGATTTTCTAAACTGGATTGTATGTCAACAGAAAAGAAAACTATTTGTTTGATATGCTTTGAGCAGTCTCCAGCGCGCAATGTTGAGAACCAGCGGAGGTGCTAACCACATGGTGTGTGTATGTTGTGTCGCTCATTGCAGTCTCCAGCACCATGCTAACGTAACTGAAATAAAAGCCTCATCATCCAGTCCAGCCTGACTGTGGATCCTTGGTGGGACGGGTACACCGCAGTTACACAAGCCGCAATGGATTTCAAGTCAAATGCTTAAACACCCATAAAAATGATCTCATTCACATCCATCTCATCTCATTTCATTAGCCGTACTGCTTATCCTCAGTAGGGTCGCGGGGGGCTGGAGCCCATCCCAGCAATCATCGGGCAGTGGGCAGGGGACACCCTGAACGGGTTGCCAGCCAATCGCAGGGCACACAGGGACAGACAACTCATTCGCTCATTCACACCTAGGGACAATTTGGACCGGCCAATTCACCTGAAATGCATGTCTTTGGAATGTGGGAGGAAACCGGAGTGCCCGGAGGAAACCCACGCAAGCACGGGGAGAACATACAAACTCCGCACAGAAAGTCTGGAGCTGGATTTGAACCCACGACAGGTTCCCATGACATGAACTGTGCCACACAAGCGCTAACCACTGCGCCGCCGTGCTGCCCCACATCCATCTCTTACTTTAAAAAAAAAATATTAAAAAGCTTTCCCATTCCTTGCGCAAAGTGATAGAGGAGACCAAGTATTACTATCTATCTATCTATCTATCTACGTCATATCCCTCAAGAGGGGTGACCGACAGCAAGACAAACACATACAATAACAAAGAAAATAAAAAGGGGAAAAATAGCAAAAAACACACACAAACATTTTTGGACCATGGCCAACCCAAATGCCAAAACACCCAAACAAGTTAAGCACCTCGGCACCTAAGTTGGTCATGCTTTCGTCCCTCCAGATGAAAAGGGACACAAGAAAGCGGCCATGTCACTCGGGTCGGGGTGACACAACACACTCTTTTGTTCAACAGCAGGGCCCGACAGCTTTCACTGGTTTACCCCTGCCACATCATACAGGTGCCCTGCCCTTCCCTTAGAACGCGTCCAAACATCCCACTATCCTTTTACAACACCTTGCCCTGTGGTGAGGGGCCCTCTCCTCGTGAGAGGTAAGAGAATTCTCCCACCTGTGGTCCGCTGCGTGTCGTAAGAGGCGACTAAAGTGGTGGGAGCGAAGGGCCTGGGGATCTTCTCCTCTCTACTCCCTAAGAGACAGCAAGGCAAAGAAAGGGGGGCGGGAGACCAGAAGGTCTCGCAAACCCTAGTTATAGGGTCACCAAATGTGAGAGGATGTGGAGGTAAAGCGACTGAGTGGAAGAAAGTGTTACTACATTCCCCCTCCAAAAATTCATGACATATAAATGCTTGCAGTCTTTCTAATGACTAGTGTCAGCTGTTTGAGTATTTTAGTGTATTTTACTTATTGGGTATATTTTTCCTATCGGGTTGAAAACTGTGACATCATATTAAACTGTTATCAGTCCGATAGTCTGATCATTATTGTGTACCCCTCCTTGGTTAGTAACTAGTGCGGCATGTATACTGTATTTTTTATACAGTAGTCGAAATACTTGGGTTTTCCCAATCATTATGTCTTGTGTGCATGGGATGGGAGAGCTTAAGATCCGCACGGAAGCCCAGAACTTCCTCTCCTAAGCCACTTCCTCCAGCTCATATGACTGGATCCAGAGGCGTTCCCAGGCCGGCTTGGAGACGGTGTCTCTCCAGCTTGTCCAAGGGCCTCCTGCTGGTGGGACATGTCTGGAACACCTCCCAAGGGAGGTGTCCAGGGGGTACTCTTATCAGATGCCCGAGCCACCTCAGCTAGCTCCTCACATTCTGAGAGGTGGTTCTAAATGGAGTCCACCATGGATGACTGAGCTTCTTACCCTTTAAGGGAGAACCCAGCCACCCTGCGGAGATAATACAGTTCAGCCACCCCAGGATCTTCTTCTTATGACCATAGGTGAGGGTAGGAACCACAAAGAAATGACAACAATGCAAAATTCATGCTTGAGTGAGAATGAATGTGAATTTTGAGGACTTTAGTCACTTTGGGTTTATGGATTGGATGAGCTTGGCCCCCACCACAGAATCAGTGTATTGGCTAGGGGTATCTCTACTTGTTTTTGTTCCAAACTCACAAGTCAATAAGTTGTTATTATTGTGTTTCTTGTCGCTTGCTGGTAGCTGCTTGTAGGATTCAAAGTGCTTCTCCAAGCTCTCCTCACTGGCGTCTTTAGGCTCTGGGCTCGGCGTCTCCGGATCGGGACTTTGGAAGCTAAAAGACACAGAAGTAGACTCACGGAATAAAAAAATCACAATCTCGTCCACCAGTAAGAACTATTGACTATTTTACTAAATCTCTGGCCATTTTTAGGGACCGTCAAATAGATAATACATTAAAAGGGGAGTACAGTGGAATCTCGCTAGTTGGCGGTTCCACTTTTGCGGGTTCTGAGCTTCGCGGGTCTAAAAAATATACCTTACCTTCTCAATAAAAGCATTTATTGACTTGACGCCATTGAGCGCGAGCTTATGTCAACTGAGGACACGGTGTGGACACTCTTATTGTGAAGGGGAGGGGGAGGCCCTGACACAATGCTTAGTCATGGTAAGTTACCGCTTCGCTCACCCCCCCCTCCTTTAACTCCTCCCACCTCACCCCCTTCTTGTGTTGTGCTCAGTTTATAATGGAGGAACTGGGCGACGCGACCTAAGTATATTCTCTTCTGTCACATTTCATCTCAAGTTTGACTTTATTATACCAAAAGCGAGCGGTTATTTGTACTACCTAAACCCGGCTAATTGTGTGTGGTTTCGTGTATTTGTTGTAAAAGCCGTTCGATGCCGCTAGCTAAAGTATGTTGTTATTGTCAGAAGGTAGCTCTTTCACTTTCATTCAAATGAACACAGACCATTTTTTTTAACTGTTGTTTCCCAAAACGCTTCACAAACACTCATCAAATATCACTGTTTTTATTTTCAATATGTAACCGGTAGTGTTAACAAGCGAAATAAACTGCGATGGCTGCATGTGGTTGAGAGCGGTAATACAATCATACTGAATGCTTCGTAGTGGTTTCGCCGCAGTCCTATTCCGTGTACATACAACATATTTTACAGGTTTTTTTTGTTATAACATGAATTTCACTCTCTCTCTCTACCCGTATTCTGTATGGTGAACTGTATACAGGGGGAGTATAGTGTATACCTGTATACGTTTTTTAAGTATTTTTGAAGGGGCGCCGCTACTTCGCGGATTTTCAGTTTTCGCGGGTGGTCTTGGTCCCCATTAACCGCGATAACGGAGGGATTACTGTAAACCGTTTTGAATCCATGGACACCTTAAACATGCTCATTAGCGGCAGTAGTACAGTAAATCAAATATGAAGTGAGGTATAATCGTGGTCTAATGTGAAATCTGTAACTAAAGTACTTTACAATTCAAACGCCTTTAACAACTGACGTTTCCTGTTTGGGCTGCAAGCATTTAATTCATATACTATACGCGTATGAAATGTACAATGCTCGTCATCAAAACCGTATTTACTTATACCTTACTGGAATCTTACTGAGGCGAGTCAGACTCCGTTTTGTTCAACTGGCCGACATACTTTCCCTTTAAATGTTCATGCATCACTAAAGATACCGCCATGATAAGAAAGATTTACTTGGCAAACTTAAAGTAGTCCTTTATTGGCTGTTTCAGGCTAAAATACTCCCAAACGTTACAAGTTTTTGTCATGATCACCGATGTGAATCACCTGTGCCCGCTCCTTTGGCGCCGACTGCCTCGGACTCTGATTGGCTCCCTGTCCCTATTCAAACACACTCCTCTCTGTCACCTGTTGTCTGTCCGTCTGCGAACCTCAGTTTACACTAAGCAAGCTTTTTTTCCGACCCTGACTCCAACTTGTTTTTTGCTCCTGTCTGTTCCCTGGCTTCGACCCGTTTTGATCCCGATCACGTCTACTCTCCCGTCCCCGCTTCCGAAATCTTTTTGGTCCTCAACCACGTCTACTCTCCTTTCCTGGCTTACGACCCGCTTACGGCCATGTTTTTGCTCTCCTGTCCTGGCTATTGACCCGTTTTTCCGTTCCCGACACCGCCATCGCTCGCCACGGAGCGACCTGATTCCTGCGCCCAGCGATCACCAGATTGTGGGGCAACCCTTTCCTTTTTTTCTCATAAAACTTGTGAGAAACGTAACGCAAGTGGGTTCTGTCTCCGTTCTGGCCCTGAAAGTTTTGGTATTTGCTGTTGTTATTTCTGTATGTTACCGCTCGAGACAGAGACGCGACTGCGCGTGAGTGTCTCTCAGCAGAGATGATCACGTAAGATGCCTGGCTCTGTAGGAAAAACCCGTCTGGTGACAATGGTCCACAATGGAATTCATTGTCAACTATTTCTGATATCGCTGTTTTTCGTCGACAAAATCAACCAATCCTTGCAGCCCTATACGAAAGTTGAACTTCTAGAACAGTAAATGCCACTGACTAGGCTAACTGTGTGAATTCATGTCCACTTAGATCAGGGGTTGGCAACCTATGACACGCGTGCCATCAGTGGCACGGCAAAATAATGATTATGTTTTAAAAATGCGCATTTTTACCTGAAATGTAGACATTTTCATTTGCGCGCCGTGTTTACGGGAGCGCCGCTCCTTTTCTGTTTCGTGTGTGAGTGCGTGTCTGCGCCGCGCCTCGCAGAGGTGAGCTCCGTGTTTTAACCCAGCCAACAAAACACAGGCGCGCGATAAATGATCAAATCACGACAGCTCCTCCAGCAAAAAAAATCTCTTTCTTTTCAGCCAGCATGGACAGAGGACTGAGGCTTTGTGTTAAAAATGACCGTGCTGTTTGTGTATTATGCCTCGAGAGCGTTGTACCTCGCACAGCAAGTGTTAAACGTCGTTACGAGACGAAACATGAATATGAATTCAAGGATGAGTCAAGGATGTATTAGATTTGTGTGTTAGGAATAAATCCACTCGTGTGTGAAACGCCGGCTTCCTGATACCTTTCTATTGCAGAACGAGCGCGCGTATTGTTGGATGAGTGGCGTTTGGGTAAGGTCAGAAATTGGAGTCAGATTACTAATGTGTGTATTGATAAAGTAATAATTCCAACACTAGGCAGAGACATTAAAACACGGTGTGTCCAGGTACGGCCAACAAACACAGACCCTGAAGACCTTTGTCACAGCTAAAAACGCCACCACTGAAGCAAGCTATCACATTGCTCACTGCATAGCAAAGCACAGAAAGCCATTTACTGATGGCGAATACTTTGAACAAGCGTGCGTGCCTTCTGCTTTGCTGTTATTTCAAGTTTTCATATTTTCTGCAACAAGAGATCATTGATGAATGGTATGGTAGCTGTCCATAGCACTTGTTTTTTGATTGTAATTCATTGTTGATGAAGAATGGTTGATTCTGGTTAATTCTTGTGGATAAAACGTAGAAGTCATGGATGTCTCCAGGCCTTTCCACTTGTTATTCACATTCATTTTTTAGTTTATTGATGAACAAGAATAGTGGAAGATAAATTGGTCAGTTATACGATTTCAATGTATATCCATGTTGTATATTTGGACTGGTGTAAAATGACAGCTCTGTCGGATATTAAAAAAATGTTGTGCAAGTCCTTAATCTTGGTGTGGCACACTGATTTACAAGGAAATTTGAAAGTGGCACTCTACACCGAAAAGGTTGCTGACCCCTGACCTAGATGATCTAAAAGAGCATCATTATGAATTTTGAGTTGAAACCTGCCGGCTGCGCACCTATTTTCGGCCGAGGTGATGATTTCCCCACCGGCGGCGTCTTCTCCGCTTTTGTCGTCATCTTCGAAGGGCTGAAAGTCGACAATCTCCACATGCTGAGTCTCGACCAGAGAGTCCAAAATCACAGCCGTCTGCGTCTCGCACAACTGATGAATGAAACGCCGATGAGAGATTGTAAGGTCTTCAAATACAGTGGGACCTCTTCAAACCAGCTTCATTCAGCCTTAATTCATTCATAGCTTCAATTGCTTGTGTATTGAGCACATTTTCCAGATATGAAATCATTGAAAAGGAATGGGTCCGTTCCAGTCCTCTCAAAAGTATCCCAGGGGACCCTAAATAGCTCTAAAGCACATCTTCCTGATCACTAAAACACATTCAAATAGTAATCTATCCACCCATCTATCTATCTATCGCGCTCTCTCTCTCTGTATCTATCTATCTTTCTCTCTCACGCTCACTTTCCATCTCTCTCTCTCACGCTCACTTTCCATCTTTCTCTCTCTCTCTCTCACGCTCACTTTCCATCTTTCTCTCTCTCTCTCTCACGCTCACTTTCCATCTTTCTCTCTCTCTCTCTCACGCTCACTTTCCATCTTTCTCTCTCTCTCTCTCACGCTCACTTTCCATCTTTCTCTCTCTCTCACGCTCACTTTCCATCTCTCTCTCTCTCTCTCACGCTCACTTTCCATCTCTCTCTCTCTCTCTCTCTCTCTCTCTCTCTCTCTCTCTCTCTCTCTCTCTCTCCTTCCTTGTCTCTTTCTCTCTCTCTCCTTCCTTGTCTTTTTCTCTCTCTCTATCTACCCTAGTCATATCCCTCAAGAGGGATGACCGACAGCAAGACAAACACGTATACAAAAACAAAGAAAACTAAAAAAAAAAAAAAAAAGGAAAAATCACACATACAAAAGGTTTTGGACCATGGCAAACCCAAATGCCAAAACACCTCGGCACCCAAGTCGGTCATGCGTTCGTCCCTCCAGATGAAACGGGACACAAGAGAAGCGGCAATGTTACTTGGGTCAGGGTGACGCAACACACTCTTCTGTTCAACAGCAGGGCCCGACGGCTTTCGCTGGTTTACCCCTGCCGCATCATACGAGTGCCTTGCCCATCCCTTAGAACGCGTCTAAGCAATAACAATTTTACACAGGAATCAAAAAAATTAAAAAGACCAATCTTGTCTGGCCCATTTGGACTCTAATCCGCATGGTTTTGGCACGGGTAGCAGGCGACATCACCATCCAAGATTGCTAAAACTAGGTTCCCCCAGGATTTTTCCATTCAAATTTAAGACTTTTAAAGACCACATCCTATGAATTTTAAGACCAATTTCGAACCCTATACTGACATAAGGACACAATAGGCAGGCACCAACTCGTGACGCCACCGGGCCTCGACAGCAGGGACTTTACAGCAACGCCTTGCGTGGAAGGAGCAGGGAAGATTAGACTGTTTAATTGTTTAGCCCTTAATCACAAAGAGTCTTAAAGGGCTGCAAAGACAGATTATTGCAAACCACAGACTATTATGACACTATTCCCTGAGCTAAAACCTGCATGAGGGCAGGGGAAAAACTCAAAAACCTCAGGATGAGTCAAGTCAAGTCATGTTTATTTGTGACGCCCTTTATCACAAGAAGTCTCAAAGGGCTGCACAGACCACAGACTATTATGACACCATCCCCTGATCTAAAACCTACATGAGGACAAGGAAAAACTCAAAAACATCAAGATGAGTCGAGTCATGTTTATTTGTGACGCCCTTAATCACAAGGAGTCTCAAAGGGCTGCACAGACCACAGACTATTATTACACAATCCCCTGATCCAAAACCTACATGAGGGCAAGGAAAAACTCAAAAACCTCAAGAAGAGTCAAGTCAAGTCATGTTGATTTGTGACGCCCTTTATCACAAGACCATAGGTTATTGAAAACCACAGACTGTTATGACACATCCCCTGATCCAAAACCTACATGAGGGCAAGGAAAAACTCAAAAACCTCAACATGAGGAAAATGGAAAAGGTTAAGAAAAATAAAACTAGCTGGAGAGCCACTAGCCGCTGAACTCATGCATGCCGCCGTCTATCCCATTCTAAGATATCGCGTACGTGTTGGCTTTGTACACTTTGGTTTGCGAGGGCGGTTGGACCGCACTGGCACAGAAGGGGGGACTGGACGCGGCCATGCCTGGACTAAGGGTAGGACTGAGGCTGCTGTGAGCAAGACTGCCTTTGAGAGGATAGGACCAGGTACGTGGGTCCAGGAACGCTAACCCCCTCAATCCCATACTAGCTGACTCTGGCTGTAAGCAGTCACGAGCAGTCTCTAGTGGTAGCCTCTGGGACTGCTCGTGAACTGGATTTTCCTTCTACGAGCGAGCAAGAAACTCATATACCGAAATCCTTGTGTTTAGAGGCGCTCGTATAAAGAGGTACCACTGTTCACACGTTTCTTGGTGCCCAATGTTAATACACAAACCTCATTTTCAGAGTTGCTGGTGTCGGTTTGCGGCGAAGGCCCATGATGCGAGGTCATTTCGCTGTCCGGCCACACGTCTTTGCAGAACTGTTCGTTGAAGCAAATCGGAACACGTGAAATCAGGATCAAATTGAACTGAGTTTACATGCAGAGAATGGGTACGACTGGGATCGGAAGTCTAATGATTGGAGCAAAGTGTTAAAGCCTAGAGAGAAACATAGAACCTTGTATACATGCAGGAGCAATGCCATTATGCAAGCAGACGTAGTTTCTGCATTTAACTTTTGACATTGAATGAATGAAAACTTTATTTCGAACATTAACATAAAAACAGGACAAATACAATGAGTCAACAACAAAATAATGTTACATAGCATGTTCGAAAAGGGGTAGTCAGAAGCAGATGCTTATTTTCCCTACCCCTTCATCTTCCCTATTAAATACATTCTATAGATACCTGCTCTTTTGTGTCTAATATAATAACATCTCATGGATATACTTATTACATAGGTCAGATATCAATAATTATAATATTACAATAATCACATATTTTATACACTAATCTTCATAATACCCATCCCTCAACGTCATAATGCCACTAGTTACCAAATATCACTGCGGGACCAATAATAACAACAATAAAAATAAACATAATATTTATAATAACAGTTATGATATAATAATAGCAACAAGGACAAAAAAGTTAACCATAGTTTTAAACGCAGTATTTCCAATCTCACTCATATCCCATTTTCTTCATCCCTGTATTTCGCCAGTAATGTTTTTTTGTATTTAAATTTGAACACATGAATAGTTGGACATTGTTTGTAAATTATTCCAAAGTTTGACTCCACACACAGACACACACATACTTTTCCTGGTGGTTCTCACCTTTGGGATTTTGAATTTACGACAGCCCCTCAAATTATAATTTCCCTCTTTCCGAATGAATCAATTTTGGATGTTTTCTGGCACCATGTTTTTGTTGACCTTAAATAACAGTTGTGAAGTGAAACATTTTATTAAATCATCCAATTTTAATAATTTGGACTGCAGGAATAAAATATGAGTACGATCCCGATACCCTACCATGTTTATGGTTCTTATTGCACGTTTTTGAAGGATAAAAAGGGGCTTTAGTGAACTTTTGTAAATATTGCCCCAGACTTCTGCACAATATGTGAAGTATGGCAGAACTAGAGAACAATATAATAAATACAATGCATTATAGTTTAAAAGGAATTTGGCTTTATTAATTATTCAAACGCTTTTAGATACCTTAGTTTGCATGTGTCTGATGTGTGTTTTCCAAATTAATTTATTGTCTATTATGACCCCTAAAAACTTAATTTCTGACACAGTGTCTATTGCAGCACCATCCATTTTTACTTCTAAATCTTGATTTGCCTTGCGATTACCAAAGAATACAATATATATATACATAATATAATATATACATTAGAGGATGAGTTCATTAATGTCACAGACCAATTATTTACCTAAAAAATGAGCGAGAGTAAACGAGGAAAAGATTGCTATAGGAATTAGAGGAACTACTTTCTGCATACCACTTCACATCACTTTGAACTGTATTGATTGCGTCTTAACTCATACTACAATTGTTCATTCTTTTTTGGTGCTTTTTGTTTTCATTTCAATTCAAAACAGCAACATTGAAAGGGGGAAAATAAACTGCAGTGTTTAACTTGCAAAATAAATATGTATATCTCTGGACATGTACTGCACTGCACGCTTGTTTATTCTTCCTCATCTTCTTATCAACACCCGGCGTTTTCTTTATCTGGCATCGTCCTCTGTATGAATGAACGTTCCATAACACAACACAAAATAAACACATGTAAATGGTTCAGTCCTTCCCACGATTGCTTTCAGTTAGGTATTAATGCCGCGGAGGGGTGTTTCTTGAGAGCTATGGCAATCATAAGCTGACTTAGTGAAACAGACTTGTATCCCTCACTTTTCCACCTTGCTTTAGGTTTTCTGGAGGTTTGGGACTTGCTTACTCTCATTGTGAACACATTTTCTAGATTAAGGGGTACAATTGAGGGTAGGTGGAGTCATCTGAATGAGTCTATGTGCCTCCACTAGTCTAAACGCAACATTCCGACAAATATTGTGTTTGCTCATGGAAACATTTCTGGAAATTCCATTTACCTGTGATGTCGTCGGCACTCTGTGCTCATCTTGAGACATCTTGACTTGCTCCAGGGCTGCTTCAAGCTTTGTTGGGTCTGCACCGTCAGCTCCCTCTACGTGGGCCCGAATCTGAAGCACACATTTAAATATCAGATAGATAGACTCTTTATTCATCCCCGTAGGGAAATTCACACTTACAACAGTATCCTTGTGTTGAAAAATAAAATAATAAAATAGAGATATAGAATACAAAAATACCCAATATAACGTGTTGATATAGAGTATTTCAAAAGTGCTACAGAAAATACACACTGTAATAAAAATAGGTTAATATGCAAATGTGGGGGTGGGGTTTAATGCGGGCTTTTACTCCCCCGGGTGGAGTTAAAGAGCTTCATGGCATGAGGAAGAAATGATCTCCTCAGTCTGTCCGTGGAACAAGACTGTGACAGCAGTCTGTCGATGAAGCTGCTCTTCTGTTTGGAGATGATGCTGTGTATCAAGCCATCAAATAGAACAGGGGTGTCAAACTCAATTATACAGAGGGCCAAAACTCAAAACACACCTTTGGTCGCGGGCCAAACAGGATAAATATGTATATGTAAATACGTATAAATAAATATAAATTTAAAACAGTCAGGAATATTATTCCAGAATATCAAACTTAATCATTAAATGAATTAAAAATCGTTGTTCTCCATGAAAATATCTCCTGTCAGAACTATAAAAATGAAAATATGAAAAAACGGAAAATATAAAGAAAATTTGTGCTTTTCACTTTAGGAATTTGCTTTAGTGAAAAACATCTTCATATTCTTCTTGAACTCTTCAACTTTCTGTATCTTTTCTCTGGATTCAAGGTTTTTCAGCTTACTCTGAAGTTTTGTCTTGTAGTGCCGTTTTACATGAAATTCCTAAATTACGACCACCAGATCTCCACAAATAAGACACACGGGTTTACAGGCAATGTCAGTTAACATTATTTTCTTGGCCATTGTGGTTTTTAGTATCCGAGTATAATTTGAAAGTTATCAGGGTTTCATAGACCCGGGCCATTATAGTAGATGTATATAAAAGAATTTCACGGGCCGGATATAATTGTACGCCGGGCCGGATGTGGCCCGCGGGCCGTGAGTTTGACACCCGTGAAATAGAACGATGAATACACTACCTTTCAAAAGTTTGGGTCACCCCGGACAATTTTGTGTTTTCCATGAAAAAGTAACACTCTTATTCAGCAAACGAAAGGTCCAAAGTCGGTGTTGCCTGTTGTGCTATTGGTGGCCTGTCTCAGATACAGGCTCTTTCTTTGCCACACTGCCTTGGAGGCCTGCATCTCGGAGTCACCTCTCATTGACACTGGTGTTTCACGGGTACTATTTAAAAAAACTGCTAGCTAAGGACCTGGAAGCAATGTTCCCTCTAAGCTGCGTGTATGCGCAATTGCGCACTGCCCAGAGCTTTTCTGCACACAAGAAAATCTAGCCATCTTACAAAAATCAGGGCTCGAAATTGCTAATTAAGAAGCGAATTAAGTCAAAGTTACGGTCCATGAAGGTAAAAATACACGGGTTCCCCTGACGCTGTGTTCTAAATACGGTATCTTGAAGCCAAGGTCGAAGTAGAACGAAGTTGAGTGAAGTCAGTAGAGTTTTTCGAGAACCGACTTCTTCGGCTCGGCTCACTAAAAGGAACCGGCTCTTTCGGGTCCTAAACGGCTCTTCAGGTTGTTTTTGCCTCTTTAATCCCCAAATACCAAATATTATGTAAAATTATGCACAAAATGACTTAAAGGAAGGGGGGAATAGAACAAAAAAGAAAAAAATACCAAAATGAAAAAGTAGTGAAAAGCTGAGAAAAAAGAAACAAAAGGAAGAGGAAAAAAAGATGGAAAAATTCAGAAAAAAACCCAGAAAAAAAAAAAAAGAAAAACAAAAAGAAAATAGTAACAGCTAGGAAAAAATAAACACAATGAGATTTTTTTAAAGGAATTTTAAAAAAAGGAGAAAAAAAACACGGAAAAAAGAAGAAAAAGTTTGTGTTGCATTCCAATAATTTCCAATTCTATCAAGTGAATCGTGTTGCCAACATTGTACTTCCACAAAAAAAAGGTGATTAAATACAGTTGTGTATCGTGCAACCGTCTAAAAATGTTACTATTATGCGACAAAAGTTACCAGGAAAAAAAAGAAACGGAAATCTTGTGAAAGAATTGTTGTGAAAACAAATGACGTTTGTAGGCCGTACAAGCTTTGCAATAGTACATGAGTCAATTCCTTCAAAAGTGAAAAATAATTTTGCATTGCCGGAAACTCAGCTATATGTAAGTTGATGTCAAGTTTTGGACATGTTTGATAATGAATTATCTTGCCACACTTGGGATTATGGTTGCTCACTGTTGTTTCAAGCGTTGCTCACCGACTTTGTGTCAACGCTCAGACCCGTAAGGAAAATTACAGGGAACATTGCCTGGAAGATGTCCATTCCTCAAACTAGAGACTAATGTACTTGCCCTCTTGCTTGGTTGTGCAGCGAGGCCTCTCACTTCTCATTCTACTCTGGTTAGACCTTGTTTGTGCTATTCTCCAAGAAACAGAGATGACGTCTAACGTGAGGGAGGTGGAACGAGGAAGGCGCGCTCCCTTTACCCCAACAACAATGAAGACAATTTCCTTGGATTTAGTGATTATGAGTAAAACCGATAGATTGGTAATTATCTTCTCTAAATAATAAGTTGAGACATTTGTATTTATTGTACAGTGTAATTAATCCCTAGATGTTCCCTGTAATTTTCCACGGGTCTGAGCGTCGGTGAGCAACGCTTGAAATAACAGTGAGCAACCATAATCCCAAGTGTGGCAAGATAATTAATCATCAAACATGTCCAAAACTTGACATCAAGTTACATTTTGCATTTTTGAGTTTCCGGCAATGCAAAAAAATGTTTCACTTTTAAATGAATTGACTCATGTACTATTGCAAAGGTTGTACGGCCTACAAACGTCGTTTGTTCTTACAATTCTTTCACAAGATATCCATTTCTTTTTATTTCCTGACATATTTTGTCGCATAATATTAACATTTTTGGGGGCTTATTGAGTCGGTTGTAAGATACAGAACTGTACTTAATCACATTTTTAGTGGAAGTACAATGTTGGCAACAAGATTCACTTGATAGAATTGGAAATAATTTGAATGCAACACAAACTTTATCTTATTTTTTCTGTGTTTTTTCAACTTTTTTTTTAAATTCCTTTAAAAAAATCTCATTGTGTTTATTCTTTCTGAGCTGTTTCCTTTGTTTCTTTTTCTTTTCTTTTTTTCTGTTTTTTTTTCTAAATTTTTCATTCTGTTTTCTCTTCCTTTTGTTTCTTTTTTTTCCTCAGCTTTTCACTACTTTTTCATTTTGGTATTTTTTTCTTTTTTGTTGTATTCCCCCCTTCCTTTAAGTCATTTTGTCCATAATTTTACATAATATTTGGTCATGTTTGGATTAAAGAAGCAAAAACAACCTGAGAATGTGTGAGCAGTGCGCAATTGCGCACACGCGCAGCTTAGAGGGTCGCCACCATGTTGGTCTGGTGTCTTGCGAACGATAACCAGTGGCACGGAGCACAGCGTAGCAGCATTGGACAATAGTGCCATCTAGCAATCAATTATTACTCACTGGGACTTTAAAAAAGACAAAAAGTAACCTAAATGAATGAAATATCTCATTAAATTATCATTTTTAATGCTATTAATATAGGAAGAGTTTCAAATTTAATGCCATCTAATAATGAGGGACTAAAATAATTGATCCTTGGGCAAGACACTGAATCCCTAATGCCCCCAATAAGCAGGTAGGGGCCTTGAATGGCTGACTCCCTCTTGGTGTGTGAGTATGTGTGTGAATGGGTAAGTGTGAAGCAGATTGTAAAGCGCTTTGGGAGGTCTTCATTGACTTGAAAAGCGCTATATAAATGCAGACCATTTACCATATTTACCATTCACTAAAGGGAGCAGTACACCATGTTGAAGGAGATCTGTAGTTTCTTGGTTATCTCTAGCATAGAATAGGCTTCATTTCTTTGAACAACAATAGACTGTCAAGTTTGACACAGAAGTTCTCATTTTTCGGCCATTATGAAAGTGGAATCACACCCACGAATGTGTTGCTCCAGATACTTGACTAGCGCAAATGGTGGTTCGTTTTATAGCTTCTCTAGTCAGCTAAAATGTTTTCAGTTATGCTAACATCATGACACAAGCGTTTCTAATAATTCATTTGCCTTCTAATGCAATTAACAGACAGAATGTAGTATTAGAACACTGGAGAGCTTGTTCCTGGAAATGGGCCTTTATACACATATGGAGCTATTGCATTATAAACAGATGGTAAATGGTCTGCATTTCTATAGCGGCAGTGGCTAAGGAGGTAGAGCACTCGTCTTGGGATCAAGAGATCGCAGTTCGAATCCCGGCTCCTCCGTGTTAGATGTCGAAGTGTCCTTGGGTAAGACACTGAACCCCTAAAATACCCCCAATAAGCAGGTTAGCGCCTTACATGGCTGCACGGCTGCTATTGGGAAATGTGAAGCACACTGTTAAGCGCTTTGGGAAGTCATTGACTTGAAAAGCGCAATATAAATGCAGATAATTTCATTTTCATTTCAAGGCAATGAAGACCTCCCAAAGCACTTTACACTGAAGGATTTTATACATTTTACTATAAAGGATTTCATACGATTAAATACAAGTTACATTTATCGAGTGCAATGAAGATTTTCCCTGAGTTGGCTTCAGGTCACGCTTTTCCAAATGCGGAATGTTTTGGCTGGGGAATTTTGATAACAGGACTTTGACGAAGGACGTCAGGCATTGTTTTGATAAATGCTCTGCTATTTTGAGTTTCCCCAGACATCGAGGCGAGGGGCTGGATCCCACGTGGGGGCTTTCCTGGCACGCCCATGGGAGGAGCTGGCACACCAGCTTGCGGAAAAAACGTGGGCCGAGAGAAAGAAGACACTAGAGACACTAATTCGGCTAATTCGGCCATATATTCGATGGCGTTCACTTAGTTAAATTGTTTAAGAAATCAAATCTGCCTCCGTATGGAAATGCCGGTCTCTTGTTCATCTTTCCATCAAGAAACAAACGCGCATTGTTAGGTTAATGTAGGTTGTGTTTGGTTAATGGAGTCAGATAACTAATTCGAACAATTTGGTAAACAGCACTTTGTAATATTAAATTCCTAACAACACACAAACTCACACACCAATAGCGGCCATGCAGCCATGCAAGGCGCCGACCTGCTTATTGTGGGCATTATATTATATATATATTATATCTAGCAGTATCGTTCTGACCCTTCTATGTACCGGGAGAGTTAACTGTGGTATTTGTGTTTGCTGTTTACTTTCCACCGCTAACCGTTTCACCGGATGCTAACGTTAGCATAGCGCTAAATCTCCTGCCCGCTGCTATCAATAAACAGCAGCTTGCACACCCCAACGGAGCTTTATCGTCGACGGCGACTTTAATCGGGCATGTTTATGGACTGTACTCCCAAATCCATTCAATTGTGGACTGAGCAATTCGGAAAAACACTGGACTATGAGTAATGTAAGATCAAAATATTATTTTTCTTCTTTTTTCCCTTCCCTTTTCTTTTTTTCAATTTCCCCCCAATTTCTTCCTTTCTTTCCTAGCTTATTACTTCTTTTTCCCGCTTTATTTTCTTTGTTTGTTCTTCATTTTTCTGTTTTCTTTTTTTCTCCTTTTGTTACATTTTTCCTACATTCGCTTTTCTTGGGGTGGGCAGAGCGTATCTGTGGGTGGGCACTGCACCCCTCTTTCTCTGAGAACCCCCCCTGACAGGAAATATTTGTTAGTTGTTTGTCTCACATATTTTTCTCTGAGTTCTGATTCTTTTTCTGTTATCTTCAGTGAAAAAAACAGAACTTTTCCTTAACAAATAAAGACATTTCCAGGCGACCCTTAACGTTTGAAGTAGTCTAGTAGGTAATACCTGCGTCATAACGAAGGGGTCGTCCCTATTAAAGGAGTGCGAGCGGGACAGAGCTTCTCTTCTCTTCTCTCGCTGAGATGAAGCCTCCTGATGTCTTCTCATCCTTTCCATCTGCTCCTCCACGCTCATCCTGGGCCGACCCACTTCTCTCTCCCCGGACCCCATCAGGTCCAGGAGCACGCTTCTGGGACGATCCTGCCAAGAGCAAAAAAGCTATGGAGACGTTTTCTTGGAAGCTGAAGCTCCGAGAGATACTGACCGTTTTGGGTTCGGGCTTTTTCGTCTTCCTCAGCGTGACGTAAGAGGCGATTGTCGAGGACTCGGGAGGGCTGAGGGGGGGTTTGGTCCTCGGGGGAACAACGCCCACTGGGTAGACTGGTACCGCTGAGTGAAGAAAAACCCTCACCGTAAATTCCGAACTGTTAACATTTCAAACAAGTTAAGCACCTTGGAACCTAAGTTGGTCATGCTTTCGTCCCTCCAGATGAAACGGGACACAAGAAAACGACCGTGTCACTCGGGTCAGGGTGACACAACACACTCTTCTGTTCAACAGCAGGGCCCGACAGCTTACGCTGGTTTACCCCTGCTGCATCATACGGGTGTCCTGCCCATCCCTTGGAACAGGGCTTTCAAACTAATTTTAACTCAGGGGCCACACGATAGAACAAACATTCCGTCGGGGGCCGGACTAGTAGATTAAAGAGAAAGAAAAAGAGAGATAAAGAAAGAGGGAGGGAAAATTAGAGAGGGCGGCACAAAGAAAGAAAAAGAGAGAGAAGGAGAGAGCATGAGAAACAAAAGATAAAAAGTCGTGAGAGAGGGGGAAAAGAAAGGGAGAGGAAGAAAGAAATCCAAAGAGAAATAGAAAGACAGAAGGAGAGAAAGGAGAAAAGAAAGCGCGAAGGGTTGGAAGAGACAAAGAGAAAAGGAAAAAAAGTTCTAGCAAAAGAGGTTAAAAGACACAGAGAGAGAAAGAGACAAAGAGCAACAAAGGAAGAGAAAAAGAGAGACACAGAGAGTGAAAGAGAGAGTGGGAGAAAAGGAGTGGAAGAGAGAGAGAGAGAGAGAGAGAGAGAGAGAGAGAGAGAGAGAGAGAGACAGAGAGAGAAAAAATAAATACAAGTACAGTGTCTTTGTTCAAGGCACCTGGCTTTGGCAACATTAAGTTGAAATAATTCAACCTGCAGCTTGTTTTTCTCTTGCGCTTCTCTGAGTGTTGTCTCGCGGGCCGGATTCAATCCCTTAGCGGGCCTGATCCGGCCCACGGGCCTCCTGTTTGACACCTGTGCCTTAGAACTTCGAAAACAATAACAGTTTTATATAGGAATTAAAAAAATTAGAAAGACCAATCTTGTCCGGCCCCTTTGGACTCTAATCTGCATGGTTTTGGTCACAGGTAGCAGACGACATCATCATCCTAGATTACTAATACAGGGTTTCCCCCCAGGATTTTTCTGAACTGTGTACCTTTCGAAAACTGCATCTTACGTAGTTTACAATACAATGTAGATTATTCTTTTTTTTCCACGAGGTTAACGGTCTCGATTGCGCCGGCCGGTTCTCCTAACGGGCCCTATCAACACTTTAAACCTTAATCAAAAAACATATCAATCAATATGAATTAAATCGTCATTAACATATTCGCAGAAGTGCAACTAAAACATTCTCAAAACAAAACTCAAAGCGCTGCATTGACTAAAATTCAGAAGCCTGTACAAATGACCGTACACTTGGTGAGCCATGTGACTGATCTTAAGCTCTCCCATCCCTTGTGCACATGACAAAGTGATAGGAGACTAAGTATTGCTCCATGAACAGGGTTGGGTAGGGTTACTTTAACTGGATTACTTTCAATGACTTTTGGATGACTCCAATACCAAATATGCTCATAAAAGACAAAAGAAACTAAATATGAATCAAATGATGACTCACAACACGTGGTAAGCTTTCTCTCCTGGCTTTGATCTCTTTGATCTCCGGCAAAACGAACATAAAATGCGACAGAAACAAAATGAAAATAAATCCAAACAGCTTGCCAAGATCATTTTTGCCGTTCCATGTATTCCGTTACTCCCCAAGCCTGCACAAAATTTAGTCATTTTATCCATATTTAGTTTCTTTTGTCTTTTATTAGCATATTTGGTAAAAAACCCAATATAACGTTTTGCTCTGGAGTATTTAAATAGTGCTATGGAATATACACACTCTAATAAGAATAGGGTAATATGCAAATGTGGGGCTGGGGTTTAATGTATCTTTTACTCCCCCGGGTGGAGTTAAAGAGCCTCATGGCATGAGTATATGTTCATTTCATTTTAATTCAGATTGACGACTGTGCTAGTTGATGAAGATTGACAGCTGCGGACACAGAATGTCTTGATCGCGGCAGAATGTGTTACTTTTCTGTACTAGACATTTTCCCGTAGATTTTTTAAAAATTTAAGAAACAGACATGAGTGAGTTCATATTTATGGCTGTTTACACCCGTCCTTTAAAATCTGAAACGGCTTGTACAAAAACATACTTGGGTTTCTTTGAATTGGGCGCGCTCTGTAGTTTGGAATTCCAGCTATAAATCAAGTGAACGACATCGGACCCCTTTAGTGTTACTTGTGGTGTTCCGCAGGGTTCAGTACTTGGCCCCCTACTTTTCAGCATTTACATGCTTCTAATAGGTGATATTATTCGCAGGTATAATATCAGTTTCCATTGCTACGCAGATGACACTCAACTATATCTTCCTATGGAGGAATCTGCCACACTAAACTGAGAAATTTGGAGGCCTGCCTCACTGAGATAAGATCTGCAACCTCAGTGGAAATGTTTAAATCTAAACTTAAAACACACTTCTACTCTATAGCACAAGAATAACCAGGGTTGAGTAGGGTTACTTTAACTGGATTGCTTTCAATTACTTTTGGATGACTCCAATACCAAATATGCTAATAAAAGACAAAAGAAAGTAAATATGAATAAAATGATGACTCACAACACGTGGTAAGCTTTCTCTCCTGGCTTTGATCTCTTTGATCTCCGGCAAAACGAACATAAAATGCGACAGAAACAAAATGAAAATAAATCCAAACAGCTTGTCAACATCATTTTTGCCGTTCCATGTGTTCCGTTACTCCCCAAGCCTGCTCAAAATTTAGTCATTTTATCCATATTAATTTCTTTTGTCTTTTATTAGCATATTTGGTATTGGAGTAATCCAAAAGTCATTGAAAGTAATCCAGTTAAAGTAACCCTACCCAACCCTGAGAATAACCTATATTTTATGTTGATAATGTGTGTGTTATTTGCCCTCATGTAGGTTTTAGATGAGGGGATGGTGTCATAATAGTCTGTAGTTTGCAATAATCTATGATCTGTGCAACCCTTTGAGACTCTTTGTGATTAAGGGCGTCACAAATAAACATGACTTGACTTGAATCAAAAAGATCTTTGTGAAATGAAGTACCTTTCGTCGCTACAATCTCAATACTCTCCGCTGCAGTTTCCGTCTTCTCCTTGTCTTTGTCCTCGCAGATGACTTCGTCCCCTTCCTCTTTGACGGTGGTCAGTTCAGGTTCGCTTTTATACAAGCGGTAATCTGGACCTTGCTGTGAGGGTCGGGAAGCAACAAACAGTATTAAGACTGATCTTCTGAAGTATTCACGTCTGATGGGAACGAAGGGAGATCGTCGTGGGGACTATTGAGGAATTCTCATAGCCCGATCGATGCATTCATAGAGACGACATGAATGCATGCAGAACCCACATCACAACGCATGCAAATATTTGGAGGAGGCAAACTGGCATGGTTGATGTTCAATGAATGATCTGAGCAGATTGTAGCTTTCTCTTAACTATGTATTCATCATTACAATCTAAATGCTACACAATGTGTAAAAACTGGATTGCAAAAATGGCAACAACATAAGAAAGAAAAACCACTACAAGCAGAATTTTCCAGCAATTGGAACCACGTTTTCTTCTTGGAAGTGTCAAAATTGATTATACTATGAACTGACTGCGTATAAAAAAAAATCAATTGCCTATTTTTATACTTGAGTAATCATTTTCTTGTTCCAGTCTTGTTCCACGGACAGACTGAGGAGATCATTTCTTCCTCATGCCATGAGGCTCTTTAACTCCACCCGAGGGAGCAAAAGCCCACATTAACCCCCACCTCCACATTTGCATATTACCCTATTTTTATTACAGTGTGTATTTTCCGTAGCACTATTTAAATACTCTATATTAACACGTTATATTGGGTCTTTTTGTATTCTATATGATATCTTTTATTTTAGTTTATCTTTCAACACAAGGATACTGCTGGAAGTGTGAATTTCCCTATGAGGATGAATAAAGTATCTATCTATCTATCTATCTATCATTTAGATCAAAAATATGAGCTATCCTCAAATTCTACTTTCTCAATGCTATTAATTCTACTACCGCCTTAATACATTGAGAATAAATTATCAACTCAGTTGTCAATTCATTTTGCTGTGGGCTTCATGTTCTGTGTCAGGTTGGAAAGAGCAAAGGGATATGACTTTTGTATATAGATAGATAGAATGAATAAATTGGCTGCCTTTTGGATTAAATATCACAATTTTTTAATCTTATAGACCAATTCTATCTAAGTTTTATCATTTTTCTAATTGATTTTGTGGCAAATTTATAATATGTCACCACTTGATGAATTTTATATCAAAAAATCCTGAATAAACGTTTGCTGGTTTTATTTAAAAAAATGTTTTCCCAAGATTGAATGAAGGCTGGATGATTTTAGGACTTAGACGAGCAGTTTCTTTTATCTTAGACCAAACTGTTGATCCTTTATTACCTATTTCTTTCAGGTACAGAGTTAAATTACTTATGTGTTAACTCATTCACGGACGACTGAAGTAAATTTATGACGTCTATGATCATCAATGGTTCTTTCTTTTTAAGCTATAGTAACTTGATCCTTGTAGAATACAGTGACAGAAATAAAATACAGTGGAACCTCGGTTTTCAAACGCCTCTCAGTTCGAACAAATCGGTGTCCGACCAAAAATTTCCAGAAATTCTTGCTTCGCTGTTCGGTCAAAAAAATCGGAGTTCGAACGCCAGTAATGCGTGAGTGCGTACGCTAGGGTGCGATGCTGAGCGGCGTACGGGTGTTTTAGCCCCTTATTATGCCTCCAAAGAAAGTAAGTGCAAGCAGCAAAGTTGCTACAGGTGATAAAAGAAAAGTAGTGCGTACAACTATTGCATTTAAGAAAGAAATAATAGCCAAACATGAAGGAGGTGTGCGAGCGCCTTCTGCTGACCACCACAAAAGTAAGAAATCCTATTCATAAGATTACGATAACGCGAACGTACGATTAGCCTGGGTTAGGTTTATGTTTACGTTAAACATTCAAGGTAAACATTCAGGGTGTTGGAACGGATTAAAACGATTTATATTTTTAATGGGAAAAATGATTCAGGTGATCGAACAAATCGGTTTTCGAACAGGGTTCTGGAACGGATTATGGTCGAGAACCGAGGTTCCACTGTAGTTTAATTCTTTGTTTACAGCGGTGGTCCAGAACAGGGGGTTGAATCCCTTATCTGAAGGCTTCCACCACTGTCCTCCTTGCAAATAATCCATGTCTTCTCTCCTTATCATGAACGTCTACTCAAGTTTAGACTCGACGGGAGTTGTGTTCTGAAGTCAGTTCAGTTTAGAATCGCCGGATGAATAAACCAAATCATCGTCAGAATAACGAAACATCAAACTAATTGTTTCCTGCAGCCCTGGAAACCAACCGAGGCAAAGCGAGATGAGAATGGAGATCACAACGAGAACAGAAAATCTCCCGAAAGGATGTCACAAAGACAGATTGCGGGATGAGCAGGCAGCGGCCGATTTCCTTTTGCCCTTACGCTGTGCGCGCCATTCCGAGTTGGGTTTTTCCGGTCCTCGGGCCGCGTTGCGTAAGGCGGCAGGCGGCTGCTGGCGTTCGGATGGTGGGAGGTTATTTGAGGGGGGTGTTCGGATGAATAGTAGTACTGTGGAAGAGGCGGACGGGGGGGCGCCACGTTTCCCGTCTTGATCGGGCTCATTGGCTGCAATGGGACTTTCTGTTAAAGGTGAGCAGATTTGGTCTCAAACCAGGACAATATCCGGCGTCTCTGATGAGTTGCAGGGTTCAGCGCGATAATTCTACATGAGTGGACCTGATTTACAGTGTTTATCGCACCATAAGGCACACCGGATTGATTATAAGGCAAACCACAAAAAAATATCATGAGATAAGCTCTAATGCAGGGATGTCAAACTCAATTGCACAAGGGGCCAAAATTCAAAACACACTTAAGGTCGCGGGCCAACCAGAATAAACATTTATTGAACACACTTAAACTGAACGTTTTTGGAACATAAATATGAATAAAAACAGACAAGAATATTACATTTAAACTTTAAATCACTTATACAGTATTTATTATTTTGCTGTAAATAAAAATATCTTGTTAAATTATACAACTTAGAACTTAACTAAAACAACTTAACATTAAAATAACATTCAAATTCCTTTGCTCCTATGTCAATGTATATATTAAAAAAAACTTAAATATCCCAAAAGATTTTGCTCTCTTTAATATATCTCCTGTCAAAAGTAGAAATACGAAAATGCTACACAAATTATTTTGTAAAAAACGTCACAACATTCTAAGAACAGGGAGCCTGATGTGCTCTCCTTTGGCGCAGACGGAGTAGGGCGAGAGATGGGAGGGAGTGCTTGCACTTTTTGCATTGCTAATGAATCCTTTATATAAAAGATCACTATATAATCTGTGTTCAGATACCTTATGATGAAATCCACAGAACAAACTGTAAATCCGCCAAAACACCGGAAGAGAACTTAAAGTTATTTGATTGGGTGAGTGGGAGGGATGGGTGGAGCTATGCAAAAAAGTGCAAGCACTCCCTCCAATCTCTCGCCCTACGCCGTCTGCGCCAAAGGTAAGCACATTAGTCTCCCTGTTTTCAGAATGTTGTGACGTCTTTACAAAATAACTGCTTGCATCTGGTTTTGAAACCAATATGTATGAAAAAAAGGGTCAAAATGAGTTCAACCGATCTTGAGTCATTACAAGAAAGAGACAAGTTTAAAGTGGTATGTTTGTTGATTTTGGGACACGGGCTCTGGCATTATTCTCTTTTCATAATGTTTATCAAATCATCAAAAATAAATGTGCTGAAGACTAAGCTTTTGTCTGGGGCGAGGGTTTAGCAATTTAGTACATTTGTCTCATAATATATGGTGTGGCTCTTTCCCAAAATAAAATTAATATATTTTGCTTTTATGGCTCTTTAAGTCAAAAAAGCTTCCCGACCCCTGCTCTAATTCCTAGTTCTTGAATGTCAAAACGGTAACAAGAAGGAGGTTGAGTACTCATGCTATCGCCACTGGTACTGATGCATGTTATCAGTACTCACCCATCCATGAAATAATAAGAATCGATTTTAATAAAGGAAACGGGACAATTAGTAATGGGGTTCAAACTTACTTCATTCTTTTGTGAGCTGGAAAGTGGTTTGGACTCAGAAAAACCTGCAGAAATAAAATCCTGTCACAAGACTGGGATTGCTGAGGTTTTTATTGCACTTGAACCATTGACACGCACCCTCTATGCTGCGTTGCGGTTTATTTTTACTCAGCGCCTCCATCACATCTTGAATCCTCCACAGCTCCTTCTGGATCTGAATGTGCCGCTGGCTTGGCGGCTCTGTCTGGAAACACGCAACACACATAGGAGTACTTTATTTCAAAGACTACAAGGCACAACTAAAAACCTGAACTTGGCCAGAAATTTAAAGAGGGGCCCTACATACCACAGAATACGGTAGATACGATACTACACTAGGTTTTACGGTACGTGGGCAAAAAACATTTCTTAAAGGATGTCGAAAAATATCGGGACATTGCTGTTAGATTTTGTATTGTGTGCACCTTTTTCCCGAGTACAGGACGGCACTGTAGTGCTTCTTTCCGCCACTACCAGGGTGTGGCGCTGTGAGAGCTCACCCAGCATCCACCTCGAAGAAGAAATCCGCTTCCTCTTCCTAGTTCGTGTGTAAACATTCTATACTGTATCTCCAGACTTTGACATTTTTATTGTTTAATATCTAGTGCATCCATACAATATGGTTGGTGTAAAGTGTAAAAAAGAGGCGGGCCGTTTCATTTGAAAGGAAAGTGGAATAAGAAAGCCGGATGCGGTTGAGAAAATGGTCGCAACGCTATTTTTCGACCACTTTTTACCACTGAGGAGGACCTCTTAAAGCTCATCTTCCAGAAGTAAGTTATACTTCACTTTATTTATCTTTATAGAACATATTATTTTCTGCAATGTTTATTTTTGAGTAAAAAAACAAAACAGGTTACTTATACAAGCCCTAAACATACTCATATAAACCTTAAACATACAAGATATAGTACTGAAGCAACTTGCTAACAAATTCAACTTATGAGTGAACGCCCAGAACCTTCGTAATTAGGGCAGCGTCTGTATATCGTATGTGACGATGTTTGAACTTGGGTCAGCTGACATTTGAAAAGGCTTTAAAGCTTATTCTATTATCAAAAAAAAATTCTTACGGCGCCAGCAACATTGATTTGCCTCGTGCATTTTGTTCTGCATTTTGATAGTTTAAACCAGTGGTCCCCAAACTACGGCCCGCGGGCCGGATACGGCCCGCCTCCACATTTGGTCCGGCCCCCTGAACAATACCAGAAAGCATTTTGATTTTTTTTTCATATATGTGTATTTGTATTTGATAATAAAGTTGGACTTTTGCAATAAAATGTTCCTTAGTTATGAACTATTTTGATTATCAACTATTATTTAGTAACTATTTTATACGGCGCAACAAGGGTTGCTGACTAGTTAAAATGTTATACAGGATTTTGGTGTTGTTTTGTAAAGCAGACAAAGTGAAGTACCAGTATATCACCACTAGATGACATTGTCTCACAGGTCAGAGAAGGGTGTTTGGGGCAAGTTTCACGGGACCTCACGTGATTTAATGAGACTTGTTTAAATCACTCTTAATGTCAACAAGTAAACGGTGTCGTCTATTTTGCAGGTGAGACGTTTATAGTGGTAAGACACTTACTGTGAGGAAGATAATATGTGAAAATATGTTTGTAAAGGTTGTTTGTGATGTCTGTAAAGTTTACAAAAAGTGAAATAGTACGAGTGAGTCGTCCGTTAGCATAAGCATTGTGGCTTTCTGGAAAACAATATTTTTTTACATTTAGGCACTCCTGCAATCATCACACTTTTTCTTTTACAAACTGACACTGGCCCCTCATCAGAGAAGGGAAAAGTTATGTGGCCCTCACAGGAAAAAATTTGGGGACTCCTGGTTTAAACAGTCTCTCCACTTCTTCTCATGTGCAACAGAAGTTCAAAATAATACTATCCAAGCTTTTTTACGTACGTATAACCGCAACGTTATTGACGCACAGGTGAAGAGGAAAAACTGTTTAACTTATCAAAATGCACTATGCAAATCGGAGTTTCTGGCAACGCGAGTAAAAATAGTGTGATGATAAGAAAGTCTAATGCCTTTTCGTATACTATTTGACACTGAACTACGGACTCGTCCTTACACTATAGGTAACAACTAGTTGCGCTAGTTGTTACCTATAGTGACTGGAACTTGTCAAGGTGGCCGTTTTGGATGTAAATCTCTCAGGAATTCTGTCTAGTGAAAATAACTTGTTTTTATATTCCTAAATACAAAAACAATCTTTCTCTCACACACACACACACACACAGACACACACACACACACACATAACACGTTTCAATAATCAGTCCAATTATATCTCTTGTACGTTTATCAATCTTATATTCTTTTATTGTGAAGTCGTGCTCATGTGTGTGCTGTTTTCACTGACGCATAATAAACCACGCCCGCCCTTTGGGCTCGCTCTCTTCCCTTTTTTTCAACCAACATGGAAGCCTATTGTGAGTACTTCTGCCGCTATCACGATGTAGTTTTTAACAATATATGTATTTTATCTGTGTAAATACAGCCAACAAAGAATCTTAATAATGACTATCTCTGACAAACTACTTACTGATTTAAAGTGATCTAAAGTAACAACGCTTAGAACGGTTTTCAGGTTAACTAAAACAATCATCTTTATTCTACTTAAAGTCCGTTAATATAAGCCGATTGCGAAAGACTATCTATCTATCTATCTACCTTGGTCATATCCCTCAAGAGGGGTGACTGACAGCAAGACAACACATACAGTAACAAAGAAAATAAAAGGGAAAAAAAAAACAAAAAAAAAACACATGTTTGGACCACGGCCAACTGATTGCCCAAACACCCAAACAAGTTATGCACCTCGGCACCTAAGTTGGTCATGCTTTCGTCCCTCCAGATGAAACGGGACACCAGGAAGCGGCCATGTCACTCGGGTCAGGGTGACACAACACACTCTTTTGTTCAACAGCAGGGCCCGACAGCTTTCACTGGTTTACCCCTGCCGCATCATACGGGTGCCCAGCCCATCCTTAAGAACGCGTCCACAATCCCACTATCCTTTCACAACACCTCTCCACTCCTTTCTATCACCAACAAGAGCTCTAGTTTCCATTATATTTAGCTTCCTTTTAGTCATCATCCTTCCGATCTCCTCTTTCTTCCACTTAGTCGCTTTACTTCCACATCCTCTCACATTTAGTAACCCTATAACAAAGGTTTGCGAGACCTTTCGGTCTCCCGCCCCCCTTTCTTTGCCTTGCTGTCTCTTAGGGAGTAGAGATAGAGAGGAGAGGATCCCCAGTCCCCTGGCTCCCTCCACTTTAGTCGCCTCTTACGACACACAGCGGACCATGGTGGGAGAATTCTCTTACCTCTCACAAGGAGAGGGCCCCTCACCACACATGAGCCAAATGGAAAACAATAAGCCAGCTTCCGCGTTAGGGTAGATCAGCGGTCAAAACACTTTGTTCTTCCGGGCAGAAAACACCAGCCTTGCTACCTTTGCACCTCTAAATTAACCTGCGCCACCCCAAAGACCAGACAAAAATAATAAACAATGACACACATACAGTACATTTTGTGTCCTACATCATTTGTACCACTGGTGGTCTAGTGGGGAAGTGTTGAGCTTTCATGGCCGCAAACCAGGTTTGATTCCTGTTGCAAATCATGTTTTGCGATCTTTGTTTTGCGACTGTTCAATTGTAGAATATAGAGCAGAATATACCTTTATTGTCATTGTTACAAAATGGGTTAACATATTGTCACAACGAAATTGGGCATGACACTCCAGTTTCACACATTCACAGTGAGGTAAAAAACCCAATAAAATGAAGGAACAGAGAAGATAAGGTTATAAAACAAGGAGGATAAGGTTATAGTTATAATTTACACAAGAAATGTCAGCATGTCGGATGTTACATATAGTTTGGTATAGTAAAAAAGGGAATCCAGTATATGTTTCCACCTGGTTTCGAACCAGGGACCTATCGCGTGTGAGGCGAGCGTGATAACCACTAAACTATGGAAACAGCTGTATGCCGTTAGTGTATGTTTATACATGAATAAACAAAATTGGAGCAGCACGGTGGCGCAGTGGTTAGCGCGTGTGCGGCACAGTTCTGAGGTCATGAGATCCAACCTCTTGTGTGGAGTTTGCATGTTCTCCCACATTCCAAAAACATGCATGTCAGGTTAATTGGCCGGTCCATATTGTCCATAGCTGTGAATGAGTTGCTTGTCTCTGTATGCCCTGCGATTGGCTGTCAACCAGTTCAGGGTGTCCCCTGCCCACTGCCCAAAGATAGCTGAGATGGGCTCCAGCACCCCCGCGACCCTAATGAGGATAAGCGGTGCAGATAATGGATGGATGGATAAACACAATTGCTCTTACTGTACTATTAATTGTACGCCTCTATAGACCGACGTGCTTTTGTATGAAAACTATATGACGAAGGACTATTTTTACCAATGCCCCTTTCACCATTTCATTTGAAACGAAAGTGGAATAAGAAAGCTTGATGCGGTTGAGAAAATGGTCAGAACGCTTTTTTTCGGCCACTTTTTACCACCGAGGAGGACCTCTTAAAACTCATCTTCCAAAAGTAAGTTAAACTTCACTTTATTTATCTTTATAGAACATATTATTTTCTGCAATGTTTATTTTTGAGTAAAAAACAATACAGTTGCACCTTTAAGTGCGGAAAATGGAGTAAGTGCAAAAATGTGACTAGGTTCCTATTGAAGATGTGTCACCTGTGGGCTTCCCAGGGCTTCCAGTTCCTCCAGTAAGTTGGACTTTGACAGAGTGACGTCTCCTTCCAACCTGTCGTACTCCCTCCACGAGCGCTCCAGCTCCTGAAAAAATATACAACTTTCATGTAACACAAGGATTGAAAAGCAAAAGCGGTATTTTCCAAAGTATAGAAAAGCAACTATAGAGCGGAACTGATTATAAGCCTCAGGCTCAAAATTAGGAAAGAAGTTCAATTTTGTCTTTGTACAAGCCTCCCCAGATTTAAAGCAGCAGGCTTAAACATGAACTAATTCACGTCCATTTAAAGCCCGGCACACACTTGGCGCCAACTGCCTGGTGAAATTGGTGTCAATGCCAAAATGTATAACTGACCAATTTATCTTCCACTATTCTTGTTCATCAATAAACTAAAATATAAATGTGAGCAACATGTGGAAACGCCTGCAGACAACCATGACTTCAACCATTCTTCATCAACGAAGAACTACAATTAAAAAACAAGTCATTTGGACAGCTCCCGTAGCATTCATCAATAAATTCTTATTTTAGAAACTATGAAACTTGAAACACACACACACACACACAAACATACCTTTAATATATTCGCCATCAGTAAATGGTTTTCCGTGCTTTGCCATGCAGTGAGCAATGTGATAGCTTGCTTCAGCGGTGGCGTTTTTAGCAGTGACAAATGTTTTCAGGGTATGTTTTTGTTTACCCTACCTGGACACAGTGCGTTTTAATGTCGCTGCCTTGAATTCATGATCATGTTTCGTCTCGTAATGACACTTAACACTTGACGTGCGAGGTACAACGCTCTCGAGGCATAATGCACAAACAAGCACGGTCGTTTTTTGCACAAAGACTCAGTCGTCTGTCCACGCTGGCTGAAAAGAACGAGATTTTTTTCGCTGAAGGAGCTGTCGTGATTTGTTCATTCATCGCGCGCCGGTGTTTCTGTGGCTGGGTTAAAACACGGATCTTTCCTCTTTTTGCGAGGCGCGGCGCAGACATACACGAAGTAGAGGAGGAAGGGCTACCGTAAAGCCTCTAAATAACACAGCGTCCAACTGAAAATGACTACATTTCACATAAAAATGCGCATTTAAAAAAAATCATTATCTTGCCATGCGCTCGCGTGCCACCGGTGAACCCGTCGCATGGCACTGCTGGCACGTGTGCCATAGGTTGCCGACCGCTGGTCTAGATTACGTGTTTTCGGATCATAGTGACTGTGCCTAAATAAAAGCGGCTTCTTTCGTTAAATGATCATGTTATGTGGATTTCTAAATTTGATTTTTAAATTGTGATTGTGTGATTAGGGTGGGATAGTTGGTTCTGAAGTCAGACCAGTTGACAACCACTGGTTTCAAGCAAAGCGATATAAATGCTGAAAGTCGAGTTAAGTTCAAGTGTGCCCAGTGTTCATTTTACCTGTGAAAAGTGATGGGTCCTGGGGACTCGCATGCTCAAAAATCTATGGGTCACAACCGAGATCTATGGCTCCCCAAAATTTAGTGTTATCGGGGTTGAAATTGTAAATCGGCGACAAATATATAATATAAATCTATATATTCATTCAGTTTTAATCATCACAGTTTATTGGTAATACAAATCAGTTATAACTTCAAGATTTTTCAGTTCATATATTCTTTGTGGTTTGCTGTCCCGCCACAGTTGTAATGCCTTCTCAAGGTCCAACCCATTATCATCCTACTCATAATGTAACCGGGATTATAATTTCGTCAATTTTGGCAGAAAAGTCCTTTTCTTGCTAGGAGATTTCTTTTGTTTATTTTCTTTCGTCGACTCGTTCGCTTCAACACACGTGTTTTCCTTGCCTCCGCGATCTTCCGAAGAATTTCTCCGCCATTTTTTCGTGCCGGAATTATTGCCGTTGTTATCACTTTCTGCATTAAGTTTTGACTTATTACTGACACTGAAGAAATTACCAATTTTGTGTTGATTTTCACTTAATAATAACTTTTTTCGGAGGCATACTTAGCCTTCACCTTCCCTCGACGACAACCACCACAACAATGACGTAATCTCGAAACCTACGAGATCTTGCAGACGAAAACTCGAACCGCGAGACCAAAACAACAATGGCGCATCTGCCTGACGAAAAGTTTGGAGTGCGGGAAATCTTTGTTTAAAAAAAAAATGTAATCGGGTAAAAATGACAATTCTGTGTCAAAAAAGTTGCGTCTCAGGGACGCACGTTGACTTGACACAATGCGTCCCCAGCAAAAATGATGCGTCTAGGACGCAGGGACGCGGGCAAACCAGAACACTGTGTGCCGTGTAAGAACGTATATATTGAAAACTTGTGCTCACTGAATTGACTCTGGAAAGCTCTCTGCAGGTGCTAAGCAGGCCGTTTTGAAGGACATCTCTCTGCTGGACCAGGTTTTGTGTAGCCAAAGTGGAAGGATTATTCTGGTCACTCAACTCCTGGCTGGCAGACAGCAATGCCGTCTCCAAGGTGTGCTAAGAGGGAACAAAGTAGTTAGCCCCAAACAACCGATTTCACCTCAAACGATGACGCGCTTGAAAAGTTCACCTTCTCTCTGTGGAGTTGTTGTACTTTCTCCTCTTGCGTCCTTACCAACTTGTCCTGCTCGCAAAATTTACTCAGTTTGGTCTGGAAAAGCAAATCAGAGAGGATACATTGCTTTAACGCTGCTTTGAATCAGAAATAAGAGGTCGGGAACGTATGGCTTGTGGGCCAGATATGGGTCTTTTCATGAGTACATTTGGCTCAGAGATAAAATAAGGGCCATAGTAATCTTCTCCGTGATTTTCCAATGTGTGTGCAAAGCCGAAGCTACACAATTCGTTCGATACAAAGTATAAAGAGAAAACCCTTAACTACAATTTACACTCACGGTGTAATCCTGTATATGGAAGTTCAATAAAAATATATATATATTCACTGTCGAGACACTTTATGACGAAAAACCACAGAACAAACTGTAAACACATGAAAACGGCAGCTAAGCACCCAGAGCAATTGAATTAGGTGGGCGGATCTCTGCACTCATAGCGCACTCCCTTAAATACATCAGAATGCTTCTTGTTTGCAGTATTTTTTGACATTAATATTAAAGATCTCTGCTCGCACCTTATTTTAAAACCGTTATTAATAACAAAAATGACTCTCAACGATTTTAAGTAACTGCAATAGAAACAAAATTTTACGAGGTATATTTGTTTGTATGAGACACAAGCGCTGGCATTATTATTATTTGATATATTTGATCAAATCATTAAGTGTCACACAGTGAAATAAAATGCGCTTTTGTCTGGATTTTTTTTTTTTAATTGATCTAATGCAGGGGTGGCAAACTCATTTTAACACGGGGGCCACATGATAGAACAAATATTCTGTCGGGGCCGGACTAGTATATATTAGTAGATTAAAGAGAAAGAAAAAGAGAGATAAAGAAATGAGAGAAAGAGGTAGGGAAAAGGAGAGAGGGCGGGACAAAGAAAGAAAAAGAGAGAGAGGGAGACAGCGTGAGAAACAAAAGATAAAAAGTCGTGAGAGAGGGGGAAAGAAAGGGAGAAGAAGAAAGAAATCCAAAGAGAAATAGAAAGACAGAAGGAGAAGAAAGAGAAAAGAAAGCGCGAAGGGTATGAAGAGAGAAAGAAAAAAGAGAGAAAAGGAAAAAAGGAAGTTAGAGCAAAAGAGGTTAAAAGACACAGAGAGAGAAAGAGACAAAGAGCAATAAAGGAAGAGAAAAATAGAGACACAGAGATCTAAAAAGATTATAATGACTCTCCGCCATTGATGGGAAACAACCCTTTTTGATACAATCTCAGAGAGTGGGAGACCTTTTTTTAAAATGGCGGGTCAACATTTTATTTTGAAAAATATAAAACAATTTTTTGGGTTTTATTTATTCATCTACGACAGTATTGCTGCAGTGTGTTGTAATGGGGGTAGGAACCTTTGTGAGGTATCTGTTCACCGGTGTGCTTTACGGCTTGTGTCACCTGTGCCCAAAACAAATCAGCGAAGGGATTCAAGAAGAGTGGTTCACTCAGCCTTGTTGCTGCAGAAACTTTCTTTATTTGACAGGTTAGTGTGTTGTTTCCACACGAATGATTCACACCATAAGTATTGGCATGTGTGCGTTAATATTTCAGAGCGTTTAGGAGGTTTAAAATACCTCGGTGGGTTCTGAAGTTATATACTATTTCATACACTGTTTTATCTTACGTAAAGTCAAATATACTTGTTCTAAAATCTGACTTCAATCTTTGAGGGCAAACTATGAGAGAAGGTTTGTCGTGAACCGCACTTTGCCTTGGAGTGTGCCTTTTCTTCCATTCTGTGCAGATAACAATGACTTATAATCTGGCCTGGAGAGTGGGAGTATGTGCCTGGCACGTCCTATCACCCCTCCTCCCATTCTTCAATCATCGTTGGGAAATTTGCCTCGATGACGGCGCGGACCAATCAGCCAGAGGCTTGGTCATGGGGCGTGAACATTTCATCGGTATTAATTATAACAGAGGAAGACCCGGAAACCCCCTCGTCTTTCTACACACGATTGTAATTGGCAAAGAAGAAAGATCCGATGTGTTCGACTCTTTGATTTGGCTAAATAAATTAATATGTGGACTATATTCGGCACAATAACTTCTCCGGCTTCTGGACATGCTCCAACTGTTCAGTATCACCTAAGTGATGCAGAGTGTGTCCTTTTATCCTTGTGTTACTTTGTAGTTGAGCGTTAAAGGAGTAAATATGGAAGATATATTTTATTGAACACCTGTAATATGATAAAACGCATGTGGAACTTTACAAAGGGAGAACTGTGTATTTTGTTTAGGGCTACTTTGTCTGGATATTTGACTTGTCTTTGGAGAAAGTTTTTTATAAATGATTGTAAATAAAATGAGATCAGTGAATGGATTCAATTACCGTATTTTCCGCACTATAAGGCGCACCTAAAAGCCTTTATCTTTTTCAAAAGCTGACCATGCGCCTTATAATACAGTGCGCCTTATATATGGATTAATATTAAGTCACAAAGTCTTGCAACTAAGGCAAGCAGCCGCCGACTAGATTTCCCCCCGAACGCCAAGTAGTCTGCGGTGTATGCTGGGATTTATTTACCGGCGTTTCATTTCCTAACCAATGTGTCAATCATCAGTTGAATCGATGACTATTGGCTAAAGTTATTCAGAGGTCAAGGGGCGGATCCTTTTTATCATTTACAGGCTGGCATTGGCTTAAACGGCAAAACAAAGCCTGCAATTGGCCGAAAAAGATGAATGCGTATAGCACGTGGCTGACGGCATACAGAAAGCATTTTTTTTACTATTTTGTATTTGTAAATATTTTATTCTCCTGGATTTACTAAACTCACGGATATAAGAGGACCACGGCTGCACATTATTATGAACACAACGACTTCTGTGAGCTACTCTGGCTATATATATTATCCCTGTATCTTGTTTCAGACTGAACTCGATGTTTCTGTGATAAGCGGTGCAGATAATGGATGGAATGGAGTGTCTATTTTTAAATTAAACTCAATTCCAAGTGTTTATTGTCATATATACAGTAAAGTTGCGAGCGAAAAAGAAAATAGAAACTAAGGAATGGTTGGCATTTCTTGAATCCCAAGACTTTAACCTTCCGAATGATGGAACGATGCATTTGAGTGACATCGTACGGACACCGCATCCGCACGTGTTCTCGACACGCATTTGCGTCTTTGCAAGCTTTCGGAATGTTAAGGGGGTGATAAGTTTGACTGAACTATCTGACTGTTTTGTCGACGTTCCCATTGTAGCGCCTTATAATCCGGTGCGTCTTATGTATGTCAAAAATAGGACCAAAAACTATTTTTTCGGGGTGCGCCCTATAACCCGGTGCACCTTATAGTGCGGAAAATACGGTAGATTGGTTCACACACCCTTATCTCAGAACTATTTTACAGAAGCCCTGTGGGTAAGGCCTAGGCCACTTCAAATCGGTATTGTTGTGTGGTACCCTGGGTCATCTGGGACGCTTTAATATGTAAGTTTAACGAAACCTTTTGTTTTTTCCCTTTCAGTTCAACAGAAAATGTTTGAAATAAAAAAAAAAAACTTACATCAATATCCTCAGTAGGTTTGATCGCAGGGAAGTCTTTGTATTCATCTGGAGGGATCTATTAGAAAAACGAAAACATCGAAAATTATTTCTTTTAAACCATGCGGGAAAAAAATATGAACTCAATGTGGTGAAATGCAGACACCTTATAATCAGGGTTTGTACAGCATTTTTATGGCGAAAGAGACTCTTTGTGATTAAGGGCAATACAAATAAACATGACTTGAGTTGACTTGACATGACCACGACTGTCTAATTTTGCCATGTTCAACAGACATCCATCGAAAACGTTTGCCAATGATGCACACATAAATGAAGATGTTCTCCTGCAGATGTGATGAACTGATGGCATGACGAGGTGGAGGACATGGAGGAACGTCACGGCAAATGGCAGAAGGCGAAGGTCTGGCTTGAGGTAAGTCTTATTTACGAAAGAGTCATTTTCAGGACTCATTGCAGGCAAGATGTTGGCGACTCAAGCCAGAACTCGCCTCGGGTCTTACTTGCTGGTAGAGTTGCGGCCGCGGCGCCGAATTCTCGATCATAGCGTGAATCATGAAGATAAGAGGTTCGTTCTCCTTTTTCTAGCAAAGTGTTGAGGAAAAACAGGACACAAATCCGTCATCGCTCTCAAAAGCCGAAGCGTTGGGACCGAAATGGCAAAATATATCAAAAACGAATAAGTAAAAACTCAATTTCCGAACAGGGGAAGACATTTTTGATTGGATAATCAATATCACCTAGAAAGCATGATGACTTCTTTTCCAACTGATAACCCATTGAATCCTGCTTCATATGCAAGAACAGATCACTAAAACTGGTTCCAACAATAAACTGTAGTGCAGGGGTTTTCAACCTTGGTGACCGCAAGCGCGCCCCTGAGGACAGCTGAGGTGCCCGCTGATGTCACAAGCCAGAAACAGAGACAGGACCCAATAGCGTTCGTTTAACTCAGTTTTATTGAAAAAGAGAGCAGTGCTTGCAATCCGATGATCGTCTGACACGGGTAGCTGATGGCAGGAACGCGGCGAGCGAGGATAGTCGCGGGCGGCGGGAAAGCTGGTCGATAGCCGGGACGGGGGAGCAAGAACGGTAACGAGTCCAGAAAAAAGGTCGGCAACAAGTATCAGGCAGGGCAAAACGGGTCGATGGCCGGGACGGAAGAGTAGGGCAGAAACGGGTCCAGACACAGGTCGGCAACAGGTAACAGGCAGGAGAAAACGCGGCAGGAGATTGTCGGAGGATAAGGAGCTTGCCGAGCAAAAGCGTAGGTTCGCAGGACGGTCTGACAGCTTGCTCTTGGAAGCCGGGGGTTTAAAAAAGTCCATGAACCAATCAGGGCTCAAGGCTGTTGGCGCCAATGGGGCATTTGCAGGTGCCCCGAATCAGCAATCATGACAGCTGACCAGTTGTGAAAATACCGCACCGGTCGGTGCTGGGTCATTGTGATTTTCTAATAAAATTATGTTTTTGGGGGGGGGGGTTGACTAAGTAAAATAAAACCTACATCCTACTTAATTTTCTTCTTTCTTTCTTTCCTTCTTTCTGTCCTATTTTTTTCTCTTTCTTTTTCTCTTTCTCACTCTCACCTTCTTTCATCTTTCCATCTCCCTTTCTACCTCTTTCTTTTTTTCCTTTCACTTTTTGCCTTTCTTTTTCTCTTCCTTTTCTCTCTCACTCTGTCCCTTTTAATCTTTCTCTTTTCTTCAATTTCTTCCCTCTACGTTCAATAACAACACAGTAAGTAGTACAAGACAAGTTGTTATTTTAGAAATGCTAATCAATTTAGGTGCCCTTAGCACCAAGTAGCAAAAAGGAGCTCGATGCTTGTAAAAGGTTGGAGCCCCCTGCTGGTGTGTCTAACTTGCAAAAGAAATAAGAACGCCGCCAGACGCTTCACTCTTGTTAATCCTTCCTCATTTTCCCCACCTCTCCTGTGCCTCTATGCTTTTCCTTGTCCTGCAGCACCTTCATGAAAACACCATCAACACAAAATATTTATTTATTCCTACCAGGATTTCTTTCAGCTTATCGGCAATACTGATGGGACATGGCTAAGAAGAAGCGAGGGACCTCTCAAGCTTACTCAAACGGGATGAGTTGAACGAATCGGATCTTTCTTCCTTGCCAATTACAATCGTGTGCAGGAGACGACGAAGTTCCGGGGTCTCCCTATCTTATCACCCATGCCGATGAAATGTTCATGCCCCATGATCAAGCCTCTGGCTGATTGGTCCTCGCCGTGTCGATGCAAATTTCCCAATAGTCCTTTGAAGCTTGGGAGAAGGGTGATAGGTCATTGCCTTCCGGACAGAATGGGACAGGACTCACACATTCTAACCCCCCAGGCGAGGTGATAAGTCATTGTTATCTGCGCAGACTGAAACCAAAGACACGTTCCAAAGCAAAGGTGGTTTCCCTTCTAAAAGGTTGCACTCAAGGCTGAGGTCAAACTTAGGACAAGTGTTTTCGAGTATAAGTGGAACAAAACAGCGTATTAAATAGTATATAACAGGCCACACATATTCAACAATGTCACCAACAATGCTTAGTTTGAGCTGAGAAGTGAAGCAAAATTGTATACCGAATTTTCATCACATATTTTGACATTTCCAACGAGATTCCATAAGAGAAAATCTAATGCCTTTTTAGTTTTCGTCTGTATATTTAATGGTACAATCAAGCACTTTCCCGATCCCGGTTCGATCCTTACTGCATCCAATGTCAGTGTCCCTAGCGGCCTGGGGGTTAGGATTGGGTGCTCGACTATCTACTATTGGTATCTGTTTCGATCGCCGTTGCCACCATTGTTATGCAATTGTGGTCAGCGATAATATTTGGACTGCTCACATTGTGCAAATATGATAATAGATTTCCAATTTTGTAGGCATATAAGCTGCACCGGATTACAAGGCGCAAGTTCAATTGTTTAATGATACTTTACTAAAAAACAAATCTAAAATAGGTATATATGAGAAAACTTTGAGGAAAAACTGCAGGTCTTCCCACAGTCTAACAAGGTTTTGTTGATTTTTGAAAGTTGTTTTTGCTGGAATACAAAACGGGATACACTGCTAAACACACGAGTAGGGTTATAATTGGAGAACCTTCTCCTATGCCAGTTGAAAACCAATTGCCGAAGCATGCATGAAGAAGAAAAATCCATGCGTTTCTATATTTCAAAAGCAGCCCAGAAAGAGGAAAATTCAGGTTGTCCTCACCTGGTTGTCCAGGTAAACAAGGTTCCTCTGAAGATGATGGGAAAGAACATCGGTCTGCAGCGACAGCAGGAAAACGAAAGGAAAGAAGAAGAAGAAAGCCAGCTAGGTTTGGTGAGACCATTCTACTGCTCTCATCATTGGGAAGAAAGGAAAAGTAGCTTCAATTCCACATGCACGCTGGCTTGGTTTTTTCAAAATCAGAGAAGAAATGGTCACATTTATTTTCTTTAATTGTCCAAGTCATCAGCAATCTCTTTGTCTTTGGATTTGATGGGGCTTCATTTTCATTTTTGATATTCAATATGCGGTTGAGATGCAATCTGCTGAAATCAGCTCGAGAGAGCACTCAAATGTACTGCCAATCACAAAAAAGAACGCACAAGTCATAATTAGTATGCCATTCCAGAGCAAGAACTACTCATGATAAAAGTGCTGTCCGGAATTTGAAACTTTGTTACTCTCTGCCGCCATCTCCTGGCTTGGAGTCCTGGTTGCAGCATCAGTCAGCTTGTTCGTAATGCGTGTGCAACTACGTGCATTTCTTCTACGCATTCAAATAAACTCTTAATTTTTTCATTTTATTTTAAGGTTTGTGTTTTTACCTTTTCTTATTTTCACCATTTTCATGCGACACGAACAGAAAACTGCAATGACAAGCATCCCCTACCCCTTTCATCTTACCTAAGGTGTTGTGCGTTGCTAAAGGTAAGATAGAAGCAGATAAACGTAGTTGGAAAAAATATATAAAGACTCTTTGAACTCAGTTGGGTATAATTAATACAGAGAAAATATTCTACTTTCAACTTTTCAACGGCCACGAGCTAACAGAAACAACCGTACACTATATTATCAATGAATAGGGTCATACTCACTAAAAATACAGTAAAATATGTCATAAATGTCATGGTTGCCGCGGCGCCCAATTGTCCCCGCCCGAGTGGCGCCAGCTGCAGCTTGTTGACAGATTGGCTCCCTGTCATTAATTAAACTCTGTCCTGTCAGTCCCCTTTTGTCGGTCTGTCTGCAAAGCTTTTTTTACACGGCAAACCCTTTTTTCGCCTGTCCTGTGTTTTTCCTCTAATTTTTCTCCCGCTACGATCTGTTTGAGCTCGACCACATCTGCTCTCCTCTCCTGGTTTTCAACTTTTTTCCGTTCCAGACACCGCCATCGCTCGCCACGGTAGTCCCACCTCCGCGTCTGAGCAACCTACTCCCCGCGACCAGCGATCCCCGGATCTTGTGTGCGCTCCTTTCCCTTCTCCCCAATAAAACTGTGGGTAACGTTACGCGAGTGGGTCCTGTTTCCTGTTCTGGTCCTGACATTTTCAAACTATAAGAGAAATGTATTGGTCCATCTCAAGAAATGATTCCGTAACATTTCTTTTTTTTTTTAAGCAATGACTTCACACATAACAAATCCCAAATGCGTCCCCTGTAAAAGTGCAAAGGCGTAACATGGGGAAATTGTATGCTTAAATTAGCCGTTACTACTACGATGATTAATGTAAAAGATTTTTCACATATTTATTAATCATATTATAAGAATTTGAAAAGAATATCGTTTCCCAGTATAGATAAGCGTAACAGGGTGGACATGCTATGCTTTTCTTCACTAGTAAATGTAATGTAGTCTAAAATGTACTTGCTCAAAAGTGCGTATTTCTAATCATATTGTATGGCCCTTTTTGGCGTCTCCGAGGGGGGAGGCTCAGAGGGACCTTCTTTTCCTCTTTGTCTCAGTACTTTTCCACCCTTGTGACTTTAATAAAACACAGCGCAGAGGGGGAAGGTTTTCAGAAGGAGTTTTTGGCCAGTGTCAAAAGCTCCCTTCTCCAACTGCAGTTGTCTAGAAAACTCAAAAAGTTTTTGCCTGAATTTCCTTCTACGATTAGACAATATTTTTTTAGCTCTCTCACACGTAAGTGGTCGTTTTAGACCCAACAGTAAACCATAATAAAACATTGAAAAAGGTCAATTCTCTTCTTCTTCTCCTTGATTTTTTCCCCTCCAAACATATTATTAGGCTCTCAGATTTTTTCCCCTCCAAACATATTATTACATCAGAGAGTCATGTGACTAAAATGATATCCAGAACAGGTTTTAGAACTCTTAACAGAGTAACAGGGGAGGACAGTTCACACTGGGACACAACATATTTTAGGGATTTTAAACTTCAAAAGGGCACTAATAATGAAATCGACATTAATTGAGGAATATTACAATGAATGTAAGACAGAAATGATAAAAAAAAAAACCATAAAATAATTAGATTCTTCTCAAACACGACTGGGGACATAGCGTTTAGTGTACTTTTACTACCAAATTATATTTAAAATTAATTTATCTTGCATACATATCAGTGTGTACTCTGGTCCAGGGCAGATAAGAATACAGTACAAGAAAATAATTTTAAAAAGGTATGAGCCCATTTTTACAGAAAATATACCATTTTAAGTCACTTGGACTCAAATGGAGCAGAATAACAGGAAATGACCCAAATATATTCGCATATTAGCCTACATGCCATATAAGCTGACCCCTTAACACTTCATTAAAATACACAAATATTAGAAATATGTACACAAAATATTAATGAAACCTGTACCTAAAAGAACGATAATGATTTAATTGCATAGAAGTTAAATATAGTGGTAATCGATTATTTCTAATACATAGTCACAACCCTTATATGTATGTTCTGAGACCGGAAAGTGTAAAGTGGGCTTAAACGTATTTGCTCAAAGGTGTGTATTTCTAAATCAGTTTCATGTTCACTTTTGGCGTTACCTAGTCTTCCTGTCTTTGTTTCTCACCACCCCCACGGCTGTCCAGGGGGGATGGTCTTATTCTCTTTGTCTCAGTACTTTTCCACCCTTGTGACTTCAATAAAACACAGAAAGGGGGAGGGTCAGAAAGGGTTGGGCTAGCGAGCTGAAAGCAGGTAAAGCCCTTGCTCATCCGACCCTCTTCTTTCTCCAACTGCAGTTGTCAAGAAAACTCAAAAAGTCTCATGCCTGGTGTATTTTATAGCGTTAGCCAATTTTTATAGCTCTCCCACATGTAAATGGTCGTTTTAGACTCAACAGAAAGTCATGCTCAAAACATTCACACATTCAATCCCAACTCCAACACACCACAAGAAAATCACCAACACCAATGCAATCCAATATGAAACCGATTTTGGCGTATTCAAAATTACATAAAAATTCTTAAGCTTCCTACTCTCTTGGCCATCATGCCGAAACATTCAATTTGATTCAGCACCATTATGAATAATTAATGGTTGTATCAACTACCAAAGTACAGTGGCCCCTTTATGTACTGTCGTTTTAGAAACGAGATATGCCGACATACAAAAGAAAGAAATTCCAGACGCTACCACTAGAGACTGCTCCGTTAGCATTCGCCGACTTTCTCCGTGGTAAGAAATTCTAATAAACTCGTTTTTTATTTTTTCCAATATTCTTATTTAGCTTATTACTGTATTTTTATGTTCAAAAGCTATTTGAATGTATTTTAGTGTCAAGACCAGAACGGAAAAAGGACCCAATTGCGTTACGTTTCTAGCAAGTTTTATTAAAGGAAAGAGGAAGGGCTGCGGTGTTCGCTAGGCTCGGGAAGCAAGTCGCTCTTGTACTCGGATTGTGATCCGAACACGGAAGTGTAACTTCCGTAGCGAGCGATGGCGGTGTCAAGGACGAAAAAACAGGTCGATAGCCAAGACAGGAGAGCAAAAACCTGGTCGGGGTCAGAAACCGGTCGTAAGTCGGGACGGGAGAGTAGACGTGGACGGGATCAAAAACGGGTCGTAAGTCGGGACGGGAGAGCAGACGTGGTCGGGATCAAAAACGGGTCGTAAGTCGGAACGGGAGAGCAGACGTGGTCAGGATCAAAACGGGTTGTAGCCAGAGACAGACGGGAGCAAAAACGGGGCAGGTGTGAGTCAGGGTCAAGAAAGGCTTGCGTAGAATACACTGAGGTTCGCAGACGGACTGACAACAGGGGACTGACAGGACTGGGTTCAAATAGTGACAGGCAGCCAATCAGAAAGCCCGCAGCGGGCACAGGTGATTCCAATTGGTAATCATGACATTTTAGTGAACAGGAAGATGTGTTTAATAGCTATTAAGGGTTAACTTGGAACAGATTAATTGATTTTCAGTTCATTCCTAAGGAGAACATTTGTTCGAAATAAGAGACGAATAAACCTCATGTGTAGAGGGGGCCACTGTATTTCAGGTAAAATTCCACCAAATTCAATTTCATATTGATCCACATGCAAACCACCCGGAAATACATGCATCCTGCTTCGGCAGATGCATGGTTTGGACGGCAAAAACAGGCCGGACGGCAAAGTCCCCGTTCCCCACACCAGTAACACTCAGTGCTGACCTTGGGGTTGGGGCCCTCTATTCCTAGGGCCATGAGCTGGGATAGCGTGTGCTCCCGCATACTGTTGAGCTCCGCTTGCTGCCGGCGGAGCTTGATGAGCATCAGTGTGAGTTCCTCAGGCTAAGTGAAGCATCACACAGACGAACAACACGTTGGAAACGACACAGCCCTTATCATCAGGGGGCCACCGACATTTGCAACACCCAGAAATCGGAATCAGCAAATACCCAAGATAATGCACAAATAATGAAATGAATGCGGTCTGTTAGGCTTGACATAGGACCTTAACCAGTTCAGAACTGAGGTAAGACCTGAGCCCCTCCCGAATTTTGGTTGGGGTCTGGCTTAAAATGTCACTCATTACGTTCGGGTCACACACAGGTGCGCTCTCTCGTTGTTAGTCATTTAGGTCGACGTTGGATCATTCAGAAGTCATCAGGGAACTTCTGAAGTCAGTTAGCCGAACTGAGCGAATAGGGCGCCGATATCTATTTATTTTTTCCGCTGTAAATATAAAATGTTGAAATAATTTGGTTCAACTTTACGATTGTCTCTCACATGGCGTTTTTTATTTGTTTAATGTTATGTCTTAACGCTTCCTTAGACGAGCAGCTATGCTATACTGACTCTTAAAGTCAGATAGAAAGATAGATAGATAAAGAGAGCGAGGGAGACAGAGATGGATAGAGATAGATAGATGGATAGATACATAGATAGATAGATAGATAGATAGATAGATAGATAGATAGATAGATAGATAGATAGATAGATGGATAGATGACAGATAGAGAGCGAGGGAGACAGAGATAGATAGATAGATAGATAAAGAGAGCGAGCGAGACAGAGATGGATAGAGATAGATGGATAGATAAATAGTTAGATAGAGAGCGAGAAAGCGAGGGAGACAGAGATGGATAAATAGATAAATAAATAAATAGATAGATTGATAGATGGATGGATAGATAGCAGCTTTAGCGACAGACTGCTGTCACTGTCTTGTACCACGGACAGACTGAAGAGATCTTTTCTTCCTCATGCCATGAGGCTCTTTAACTCTACCCAGCAGAGTAAAAGCCCACATTAAACCACACCACCTACATTGCATATTACCAAATTTTATTGCAATATGTATTCTGTGTAGCACTATTTAGATATTCTATACAACACACCACAGTGGGTATTAGCACGTCACATTGGGTATTTGTATATTGTATTCCTTTTGCTTTATTATTGTATTGTTCTCAGCGAAGGGATGCTGCTGGAAATGTGGGGATGAATTAAGTATCTATCTATCTAGATGGATAGATAGATAGAAAGAGCAAGGGAGACGGAGCTAGATAGATAGATAGATAGATAGATAGAGCGAGAGAGACGGACATAGATCGATAGATAGATAGATAGAGAGATAGATAGATTTAAATAGTGTTACGAGAAATACACACTGTAATAAAATTGGGTAATATGCAAATGTACGGTTGGGGTTTGAAGTGGGCTTTTACTCCCCAGGGTGGAGTTAAAGAGCCTCATGGCATGAGGAAGAAATTATCTCATAGTTCAGATAAGGAAAGTAAGGAAAATAATCTCTTTCTATGTTTATACTATTTTGTTTCTGGCGTGAGACAAATTGGCAATAGACTTTAAAACATTTCTTTTTTACAAAGACTACAATGCTTAGAATAGGTTGTGAAAATGATGTCTGGCTATATTTGTACAGTCCTGTACATCTATAGCTATAGATGACTCTATGCCATTTCTGTACATCCATTGTTTTGTTGTCCCGTTTAATTTAAAATCATACTGCAAATTAAAGGGAGCCTTCTCTTTATAAATTCATGAATTTGGAACTACAGTAGTTACTTTCAGAATAAGGCATTGATTTTTGGTGTTAGTATTCAGGCGGGTAACTAAATTACGGCAACTAATCACTGTACCTAATTAGATAGATAGTTAGATAGATAGATAGATGGATACTTTATTCATCCCCGCAGGCAAATTCTCACTTCCAGCAGTATCCTTTTGTTAATTATTAACAGATTAACAGGATGGCCTCGGGGTGCTGTGTTGTAGTTTAGCAACAGCGGAGTGGATGACTTCAGACGCTAGGCCAAAAGTTCGACGTCCATGCAGCAGATGGAAATCTTTGTGCTCAGGGTTACACCACCTCGATTCACGTAGATAGCGAGTCCGCCTCCTTTCCGCTTCCCGCAGGCTTTTTTGTATCTGTCCCTAACAGCGCTGAAGCCGGGTAGCTGCAGATAGCTCCGTGTAGTAATTACATGTTTTAAGTAATACTGTTTATGGGCAAAGGATCCTAAAACATTGATACCATTGAAAAATGAGTCATGGCACAATCTAATATTGAAATCTACCTCAAATAAGAAAAGTTTGGTTGAGTCAGGGGGAAAAAAAAAAAGACCAATTTTTGTGAAACCGTAAAAACTACCACCAGCTATTACAAGCCTCAGTGAGAAAAACTGAAGGCTGAAAAAGGTTTATCTTAACCGTAAAAGTGGAGTAGCGGACTCACCGTTTTGCCTTGCAGCGATTGAGGAGTAATGGGCTGCGAAGGAACACCGGCGACCACAGAACGCCGTTCGAGTGTGCTTCCCAACTGAGGAGAGAAAAAAATGATTTGAGGGAAATACGGTTTCGAAATGAGGCTCTCAGTCGGCTCCTCGCATCCAGCTGCGTAAAATTGAAATGTGATATGAGCTGGTAAATTTGAAAGAAGGGGAATGAAAACAGGATGTATTTCAATGTCAGGATCGTTTTTGCTCCAACTATTGGATGGTCAACTATCTGCTTTTTCAATGACCACAGAGACCGAATCCAACAAATGTACAGCTGCGCAGAAAATTGACCCACAGATTTCAAAGTTGGCCTGACATCTAACCGCTCCTACGACACTGCTGCCAAAATGGAATTCCTTAGTTGGGCATTCAGGAGAATCGCTTTGGAGTACCACAGGGTTCTATCCTAGGTCCAAAGTTATTTAATTTATATATTAACGATATTTTTAATGTTTCAAAACTATTGAAAATAGTAATATTTAAAATGAATTTTACTGTATTCTCCAACACTTTAAAATGAAGTTTTTTATAAATTTACTTATTATATTCTTTGGATGTATATGACTGGCTGTTTGTACCTGTATTGACTGATCTTCTTTCATGCAATGTTTGCGTTGCGTCGTCTGCTACAAGCCACGTGAACTCCTCTTTCTACAATGCTTTTAATGTACATTTACGTTTTGTAGCGTCATTAATTTTGTTAGCTTCTTTTGAATATTTCTTCTGGGGCTGAGGTTTTGGCTTGATTCCTAACCACGTATCAATTTTTTTTTTAGTTCTCTGTGCGTCTACTTTGGAAAATGATATGCAAATTCACGACCTTATAACGCTCAGGAAAGTCCGGAAGTTATTCGATGCAGGCTTCTGATTGGCTGCCGAGTATGCAAATTGCTAAACGAACCGAAATTTCCAAACCGAACGAAGATTTCTAAATCGGAATAAATCTTTCGTTTTTTTCGTATTTATTTTTTTTTCTTTTCTTGAAAAAGTTGTCGGCCACCCGGGCGGAGACATTTTGTAAGTTGTACACACGACGTAAAAGATGCACGCCCCAGGCGTCCGGGCAGACGTTATTTCAGACACTGGTGTTGCTCTTAAATTTTTGGAAACCTTGTTTACCAGAGGAAAAAAATTAGAATGTCAATAAATTAATCAATCAACTGCTGCATGGAAAAGAAGAGTAAGCGCTATTGACGTCTATGGATGTGGAATATCCACTTCATTGTATGGTTAGGCACAGGGCCAGCAACCCAAAATGTGAAGGCCCTATTGGCTCAAAATGAAATGATCTGATTTTCTATAGCGCTTTTCAAGTCAATGACTTCCCAAAGCGCTTTACAATGTGCTCCACATTTCCCTAATACCCCCAATAACCTGCTTATTGGGGGTATTAGGGGGTTCAGTGTCTTACCCAAGGACACTTCGGCATGTAACACGGACGAGCCGGGATTCGAACTGGGATCCCTTGATCCCAAGACGAGCGCTCTACCTCCTGAGCCACTGCCGCCCCGAACAAAAACAGCGAATCTAGCGACAGATCTTTTACCTTGGCAGGGTGTTTCCTGTGCAAACGGTCAAGTGTCCCATCTTCTGGAAAGACAGCTGATGACACTTCAGATTTGGAGCTGCCGCCTTGATGGGAGGAAGTGGGCAAGGTGTTGTAGAGGCCTAAAGAGCCATGGGATGGCGACGTTGGGATGGAATGTACCGCGGCGTGTTCTGCTATGTTGCCCATCGTCTTTGTGCTAGGAAGGGTCCCATAATGACCTACAGAGAAACACATACAATCCTATCAATCTATCTATCGACCTTGGTCATATCCCTCAAGAGCAGTGATCGACAGCAAGACAAACACATACAATAACAAACAAAATAAAAAAGGAAAAGCAATAGCAAAAAAACACACACAAACATTTTGGACTATGGAAGTCACTAAATGTGAGAGGATATGGAAGTAAAGCGACCGAGTGGAAGAAAGAGGAGATCGGAAGGATGATGACTTAAAGGAAGGTTGATGTGTTGGCCTTGAGTGAAACATACAATCCAAAGATCCATTTCTGACTAGGACTGCAGGTCATGATTATCTTTTTTCGGTAATTTCAGCATGAAGTTGATTTAATGATGTGGCAAAGGATTACTAAAAACAAGAACAGAGGGACAATAAAAAATACATCTTTTAATGAAAATACAGAGCCTGATCGCGACTTCGCATTTCATTAGTCGCCCGTTTACTCCTTCGCAGATTTTTCATTAAATCGATTTTGTCTTTATTGTCATTGATACCATTGTAATGTGCATTGTGTTTCTAGACAAATTAAGGGACAGATTAGGGAGTGCGTCCTGTGTTGAGAAAGTGTGACTGTCTGTGTGCCCAACTGTGATTGGCTGGGGTATGCTGTCAATCAAACAGCCGGGGTGGGCATGTGCAGTCAATGTCTCCAAATTAAAAATAAAATGGGAAGCACACATCAGACACATACAAACTAAGGTATCTAAAAGCATTTCAAGAATTCATAAAGCCAAATTCATTTTAAACTATAATGCATTGTATTTATTATATTGTTCTCTAGTTCTGCCATACTGAACATATTGTGCAGAATTCTGGGGCCCCTTTTTATCCTCCAAAAACGTGCAATTGGAACCATACACAGGGTAGAATATTAGGATCATACTAATATTTTAGTCCTGCAGTCCAAATGATTAAAACTGGACGATTTAGTAAATTTTTTTACTTCAGAACTGCTATTTAAGGTCAACAAAATCAGAGTACCAGAAAACATCCAAAAATGATTCACTCGGAAAAAAGGAAGTTATAACTTAAAGGGTCTGTCGTAAATTCTAAATCCGAAGGTGAGAACCACCAGGAAAAGTATGTGTGTGTCTGTGTGCGGAGTCAAACTTTGGAACAATTTACAACACGAGATCAAACAATGTCCAACTATTCACGTGCTCAAATTTAAAAACAAAAAAACATTACTGGCGGAATACAGAGATGAAGAAAATGGGGTAGGAATGATACTAGAGATTGGAAATACTGCGTTTACAACTATAGTTAACCTTGATGTTATTGTTACTACTATTATATCATAACTTATTATTCCTATTGTTGTTATTATCATTGGTGTCACAGTGATATTTAGTGACTAGTAGCATCATAACGTTAAAAGAGCTAGCTTTTTACTACCTTTTTAGCCATTAAGCAAGCTATCCAACTAGCTTTTTACATTTTTTTGTGCATGCTACCTAGCTAATATTTTAACTTCTTTGCAAGTGATTAAGCTAAATGTTGGCCTCCTTTCAAGCTAGTGAGCCCAACATTTTTTTTAGCTTTCATTCTGGCTATTTAGTTGGCTTTTTTCTCTTTTAGGCTAGCTATCCTTTTAGTTTTTTACTTTTTTCTAGCAAACTATCAATCTAATTTTTAGCCATTTAGCAAGCCTTCTAGCTAAATTTCTATTTTAGAAATTTGTATCAAACCAGGTGCTCTTTGCGCTAATTGCTAACAGAAAGAAGCTTGACACTCGAACAAAAGTTGGGGACCCCTTGATGTAAGGATACCCAGTGTTCTGGTTTGCCCGCGTCCCTGCGTCCTAGACGCATCATTTTCGCTGGGGACGCATAGTCTCAAATCAACGTGCGTCCCCGGGACGCAACTTTATTGACACTAAATTGTCCTTATTACCCGATTACATTTTTTTTAAACAAAGATTTACCGCACTCCAAACTTTTCGTCAGGCAGATCCAGCAGATGTTGTTTTGGTCTCGCGGTTCGAGTTTTCGTCTGCACGCCGATCTCGAGTTGTGTGTTGAAAAGTCCGTCTCTTTTTAGAGAGCCTGCTTTTTCGGCTCAACTCATTCAAGAGAGCCGGCTCTCCAACGGCTCACTTGCATTGATGCATCATATTACGAATTCTTATGTTGTATCGCGGGTGGTTTTGGTCCCCATTAACCGCGATAACCGAGGTCCCACTGTATTACCAACAATAATTTGATGCAGAAAATGAATTCATAATTTGATGATTAAAACTGAATGAATATATAGATTTATATTATATATTTGTCGCCGATTTACGATTTTAACCTCGATAACACTAAATGTTGGGGACCCCTAGATCTCTGTTGGGACCCATAGATTTTTCAGCATGCGAGTCCCCAGGACCCATCACTTTTCACAGGCAAAATGAACACTGGATACCTCACTCAGTTGGAAAGTCGACATTAGAATCTGTTGTTGACTACAGTGGAACCTCGGTTTTCGAACGCCTCTCAGTTCGAACAAATCGGAGTCCGACCAAAAATTTCGAGAAATTCTTGCTTCGCTGTTCGGTCAAAAAATCGGAGTTTGAACGCCGGTAATACGTGAGTGCGTACGCTAGGGTGCGATGCTGAGCGGTGTACGAAGTGTTTTAGCCCTTAATTATGCCTCCGAAGAAAGTCAGTGCAAGCAGCAAAGTTGCTACAGGTGAAAAAAGAAAAGTAGTGCGTACAACTATTGCATTTAAGAAAGAAATAATAGCAAAATATGAAAGAGGTGTGCGAGTGTCTGATCTTGCCTGCGCCTTCTGCTGACCACCACAAAGGTAAGAAATCCTATGCATGATTCTTTTCTTTATCAGTTTTTTAAATCTTTTACACGTTCATGTTAGCGTAATCTTTCGTACGGAAGATTACGATAACGCGAAAGTACGATTAGCCTGGGTTAGCTTTATGATTACGTTGAATATTCAGGTAAACATTAAGGGTGTTGGAACGGAGCCCAACATTCAGGGTGTTGGAACACAGCCCCCTTTCCAATGAACCGCTCACCACTTGTTGTGGATACCCGGGTGCTAAATGACTTGTAAACGACCTGATTTTTTTATTTTTACACGTTCATGTTAGCGTAATCTTCCGTACGGAAGATTACGATAACGCGAACGTACGATTAGCCTGGGTTAGCTTCATGTTTACGTCAAACATTCAAGGTAAACATTCAGGGCGTTGGAACGGATTAAAACGATTTACATTATTTTTAATGGGAAAAATTATTTCGGTGATTGAACAAATCGGTTTTTGAACAGGGTTCTGGAACGGATTATGGTCGAGAACTGAGGTTCCACTGTATTTCGGTTACCAATTTTTGCCGACTTTGCAGCGATTGAATTAATCGGCGAGAAAGGGTCAGAGCTACCTGTTGGTTGAGCCAGACTTTGCCTGGAGAAGGCTTGCCTCTGCTGCCATTCATAGAGCTGCCACATGGTGTCGTCCCTCATAGATCTTCTCTTTTCGGCGGCGGTGGTGGAGGCGGGTCGAAGAGCCCGATCGTACGTGGAACCCGCCACGCTGCAGATGCTGTCGGGCCTCACGTTTCGGGGTAGCGTGCGGTAACCCTCGGGGTATCTGGGAACAAGCTGCGGATGGTGGCTGGGCATGTTTCTGGGTAACGTCTGGTAGGATGAAACACTGGAAAACACAAAAAGAATGGGGAAGACTGGTTTCTTAATGAAGTACTTTTGGGATCAACAGGTCGTAGGTTCGATTCCCGGCTACTCCGTGTTATCCGTCGAAGTGTCCTTGGGCAAGACACTGAATCCCTAATGTCCCCGATAATCAGGTAGGCGCCTTGCATGGCTGACTCCCGATTGGTGTGTGAGTGAATGGGTAAGTGTGAAACACATTGTAAAGCGCTTTGGGAGGTCTTCATTGACTTGAAAAGCGCTATAGAAATGCAGTCCATTTACCATTTAGCATCTTGATTATCCTCAAAACGTTTGGAGGCTGACTCCCTATTGGTGTGTGAGTGTGAGCGTGAATTAATATAGGAAGGGTTTCAAATTTAAGCCATCTAATAATGAAGGACTAAAATAATTGATCCTTGGGCAAGACACTGAATCCCTAATGCCCCCAATAATCAGGTAGGCGGCTTGCATGGCTGACTCCTTATTGGTGTGTGAGTGTGTGTGTGAATGGGTAAGTGTGAAGCATATTGTAAAGCGCTTTGGGAGGTCTTCATTGACTTGAAAAGGGCTATATCAATGCAGAACATTTACCATTTAGCATTTGGATTATCCTCAAAACGTTTGGAGGCCGACTTCCTATTGGTGTGTGAGTGTGTGTATGAATGGGTAAGTGTGAAGCACATTGTAAAGCGCTATGGGAGGTCTTCATTGACTTGACAAGCGCTGTATCAATGCAGACCCATTTACCATTTCAAAGATTCCTGAAACAAAGTATCTTTTAGGTTCTTCTCAACAAGTGTGTAGTGGTACTACAGTGTGTAACTTTTCTAATAACTGCTGAAAACATAATAATTAATTGCCAAAAGGGTGGTGGTGTTAAATTTCCGTGGCGCACTCCAATTACATCCGGTTCATCTGAATTAAACCCCTAACTCTAGCAAATGAGGGTTAGAAAGTCCAAATCCTCCCAAAAAAGTAGAGTGAGTAGAAGAGAGAGGGACACATATCCCGTTTAATAAAGTCAGCTTGGGTGCGCCCTAGCTTCTCTATAGCCATGCTCCATTGGCATTACTGTTCAGCTGAAAGCAAATTACAAGGGGGAATAAAAACATTGTATGTGTACATGTGGTTTTATGTATACCTACAGAGGGCGCTGCGGGACAAGGAAAAGCAGGAGGAGTGATTGTGGGAAAGATGAGGCTGAATAAACAATAGTTCTTTAAACACGACAGTTTATTGTTGTAATCCTCCATACATCCATCCATTATCTGCACCGCTTATCCTCAGTAGGGTCGCGTGGTAGCTGGAGCCCATCCCAGCCATCTTCGGGCAGTGGGCAGGGGACACCCTGAACTGGTTGCCAGCCAATCGCAGGGCACACAGAGACAAGCAACTCATTCACACCTAGGGACAAGTAGGACCGGCCAATTAACCTGACATGCATGTTTTTGGAATGTGGAAGGAAACCGGAGTGCATGGAGGAAACCCACACTAGCACGGGGTGAACATGCAAACTCCACAAAGGAGGTTCGATCTCATGACCTCAGAACTGTGCCGCACACGCGCTAACCACTGCTCCGTCGTGCTTCCCTTGTTGTAATCAGTTCCAATATTAATGTTTTGAGGTGAGTGAAATTAATAGCCAAGGCAAAATGGTACTGTGTTGCAGGTTCAATTCCCATTGCATAAAATACAGAGCAAATGAGATTGGCGAATATTTGTCAACGAATCAACTATTGTTCAATTATAGAATAGAATAGAATATACCTTTATTGTCATTGTTACAACATGGTTTGAATATATTGTGACAATTGGACATGGCACTCCAGTTCCACGTTTTACAGTAAGGATAAAGAAAACAAAGAAGATAAAGGAACAAAGAAGATGTTTGTACTGTCCTTATACAATTATGGTGATATACTACTGTAAACCTTGGAACAATGTTCACTGGGTGAAAAAAATGGAATACGGTACAAGCAAAAAGTGAAGAAACTTGTTCTTTGAGTGCAGCCCGGTACCGAACGACCCACGGGCCGGAGGTTGCCGACCACTGATCTAAAGCATTTGAAACGATAATACAGTAAATGTCAGTATTACTGATGCGAAGCACCTGAGTCGGCTCCTTTGGCGCCAACTGCCTCGGACGTTGATCGGCTGCTTATCTCTTTTCAAACCCCCGTCTTCCTGTCACCGTTTGTCAGCCCGTCTGCGAACCTAAGCCAACGCTAGGCAAGCCCTTTTCGACCCTGACTTTCTCTTGTCCTGATTCCTGTGTGATTTCCGTCTCCGACCCGGTTTCTGAACTCTATTACGTTTTTTCTCCCCCGTCCCGGCCATCGATCTGCTTTTCCCCGTTCTCGACACTGCCTTCGCTCGCCACGGAAATGCCACTTCCCCGTTCTGAGCGATCTGCCACCCGTGACCGACGATCACCGGATCGTGGGTGCAAGCCTTTTCCTCCTTCTAAATAAAGCTGGGAAAAAAACGAACGCAAGTGGGTCCTGTCTCCGTTTCTGGTCTCTGACAGTAAAAGTTTTTTCACCTCGATGAAATAGTGTGCCTTGAGTTACTAAACGTCGAGAAACCCTGGTTTAGAGATTGTTCCTTAATAGAATAGAATACAACAGAATAGAATACACCTTTATTGTCATTGTTAAAAAATGGGTTGAACATATTGTGACAACGAAATTGGACGTGGCGCTCCAGTTTCACATTTAACAATGAGGATAGAAGAAATTAAATTACCGTATTTTCCGCACTATAAGGCGCACCTAAAAGCCTTTATTTTTTTCAAAAGCTGACCATGCGCCTTATAATACAGTGCGCCTTATTTATGGATCAATATTAAGTCGCAAAGTCTTGCAACTAAAGTAAGCAGCCGCCGACTCGATTTTCCCCTGAAAGCGAAGTCGTCCGCAGTGTATGCTGGGATTTATATACCGGCGTTTCATTTCCAATGTGTCAATCATCATTTGAATCAGTCACTATTGGCTAAAGTTATTCGGAGGTAAAGAGGGCGGATCCTTTTTATCATTTACAGGCTAGCATAGGCTAAAGGGGCAAAACAAAGCCTGCAATTGGCCGAAAAAGATGAATGTGAATCACATGTTGGGTTGCACTACGGCAGAGAGAAAACATGTTTTACTATTCTGTATTTGTAAATATTTTACTCTCCCGGATTGACTACACTCACGGTTGAAAGAAGACCATGGTTACGTATCATTATTGAACGTGATGGCTGCAAGAGAACTAAGGTGAGCTATGCGGATTTATATTTTCCTTGTTTAAGAACGATCTTGATGTTTCTGTGATGAGTCTATTTAACAAAATTTAATTCAAAGTGTTTATTGTCATATGCACAGTAAAGAACCCCGTTTCCCTGCACGATAAAATTCTTACTTTGCTGTCCACACAGTTGCCAGCAAAAAATAAAATGGAAACTAAGAAATGTTTGTTTGGTGACATCGTACGGACACCGCATCCGCACGTGTCATAGACACATATTTGCTTCTTTGCAAGCTTTGGGAATGTTAAGGGGGTAATAAGTTGGACTGAACTATCTGACTGTTTTGTCCACGTTCCCATTGTAGCGCCTTATAATCCGGTGCGCCTTATGTATGGAAAATATAGGACCAAAAACTATTTTTTGGGGGTGCGCCCTATAACCCGGTGCGCCTTACAGTGCCGAAAATAGGGTAAATTAAATTGAATTTTATATGGTTAACAGTGAGATGATAATATTTAAGGTGAGAAAAATCATTGATCTCACGAAACATCAAATTTATATTCACACTGCAGTCACTGACCATTCTTTTCGAGCACCGCGACTAAAACGCTTCTGTATTTCTGACGAAAATTGTAGCGAAGCAGCAACCCAACAGAGATTCACTTGAAAATTGACACAACAAGCTTTTAGTCCCTCTTCTGGATGACAAGGCCAGAGCAAGGACAAAGGAGTATATACAAAGAGAGAGTAGGCGGAAAAGCTTTTAAGTCTTAATGTGGGTTGGTGCACACCGCGCATCCTTGCAGCATGACGGCGATCAAAGTTAATAACTCGTTACCAGGTTTTTTTTGTACCTTGATCAGAATTGGAGTAAAAAAAAATCACAAATGGGGTTATGCAAAAGCAGTTGGCGTTTGGGTCAATTTGCAGCTTTTGAAAATATAGAAATATTAGAAATGCTAGAAATGATATCAGGTGTTCATATTGATAGCCGTATTACAATAAAAGACCGATATTAGGGTCAAGGCCCGTTGTCATGATTACCGATGTGAATCACCTACTGCTTCGGACCCTGATTGGCTCCCGATCGGTACTTGTACCCACTCCTGTCTGTCCCCTTTTGTCAGTCCGTCAGTGAACCTCAGTTTACACTAAGCTCTTTTTGACCCTGACTCCCACCTGTTTTTTGCTCTCGTCTGTTCCCCGACTTCGACTTGTTATTGATCCTGACCACGACTGCTCTCCCGTCCTGGCTTTCGACCTCTTTTTGTCCCCGACCACGTCTGCTCTCCTTTCCTGGCTTTCGACTCGCTTCCGACCCCGACCACGTTTTTGCTCTCCTGTCCCGACTACTGACCCGTTTTTCGTTCCCGACACCGCCATCGCTCGCCACTTCCCTGGATAGTATCTTCATCGAACGAACTAGACAACGGACACTAAAAATGATAGACGATCCCAGTCACCCTGCTTGCAGGTACTTTGATTACCTGCCGTCAGGTCGCCGTCTTCGCTCCATTGCGAGCAAGACTACACGTCTTAAAGAGAGTTTTTACCCTTCCGCTATTCGCATTTTCAACAAGAAATGACTTAGGTTATTATGTATAGTATTAGCCAACAACGTTCCTCCGACCTATTCTACTCTAGTCTTGTTATTTACGTATTCTTTATTTTTAAACTATTCTAAAAAATTACTTTGTATTATCCACAATATTTTTATTACTCTATTCTTTTACATCTATTATATCATCATTATTGAGAGTTTGCGTGTCAAATGATTTCTTGTATAGATCATGTTTATGGTTTATACTGGCTGAATACAAATAAATAAAAATAAAAATACCGTAAATTCCGGACTATAGGCCGCTACTTTTTTCCTAAACTTTCAACCCTGCGGCTTATTCAGTGATGTGACCAGTTTATGTAATTTTTCTAACGGCCGCCAGTGGCGCTCGAGTACAAAAGATAAGATTTAGACCGGTGGAATATATGCGCAGAGGAAGACTGCAACTTCTTGGCTTAGCATAAACATACCCTCATCATGCAAAATGCAAAAAGAAAGGCACATCAAAAAATCCACCATCACCAACGGGTTCCGAAAAGCCGGTCTGCTGCGTGACGGAGAGAAGGGCAAAGAATCAGGAGTGGATTAGAGTTCAAGCAACAGTGACGGCGCGAGTGAGGCTGCGGGAGCGTGGGACGACGTGTATATGACAAAGTTTCTTTCCGACACTGAGGAAGACGACTTTGATGGCTTCAGTTCTAAGGAGGAAGATGAGGACGGTTTACCGTGATTTTTACAAGTACGGTATGATTTTTTAAAAGACCCGTTTACTGTGTTGCGAGCGTGTTGCTAGCGTGTTGCTACCATTCACTGCCCTGTCACAGGCACCGTTTGGGATGAAAGTTATATTATTATTATCAAAGCTTTGAAAACTCTCTCGGTGTACCGTCTTTCTTTGTAAATATGTGTAACCATGTATAATATGTATTTTCAACTGTATATTTTCGTAACGTATTTATTTTAGACACTTATTCTGATATGTTTTGCACGGGCGAATGAAAAAGAAGGGGGGCAACAAACGCGGAGTGTGGAGTAAAGGTGAGACCTGTTTGTGGACATGGCGGACAATAGTGGATATATATTTTTCCCACACTTACTTTTGGAAATATACTTTTCCTTGGATTACTTTCAACGGGACCCGGACTCTGCAGGTCTGCATCAAACCTTAAGTACCGGTATCATTTTCCGTTCATCTTGCCGGCTGTGACTTTTGGACTGTGTATTTTAATGAATGACATTCAGTTTCAATCGCGGGACTTAATGTCGGGTTTGGGTTAATTTTGTGTTTGTGTTACATTTTTTAAATGTGGGCGCATGCAGCTTATATAAAGGTGCGGCTTGTGTAAGTAAAGAATCGGTTTTCCTCTTAAAATATGGTGGGTGCGGCTAATAATCAGGTGCGCTGTATAGTCCGGAATTTACGGTACTTCCATGTTCAGAGCGACCTGGTTCCCGCGTCCAGCAATCACCGGATCGTGGGTGCAACCCTTTCTCTTTCTTCCAATAAAACTAGTGAGAAACGCAACGCAAGTGGGTCCTGTCTCTGTTCTGGTCTAGACATCTGTGGGCCACATCCGGCCCGCGTGAAGGTTGTCTGTGGCCCCTGAGACAGGAATCGTTGATGGTTTTTTTTTTCACTCTCATTTTTTTTTTCGTGAAGGAGGTGTTGTTCATTTAATACATTCTTGCACTTGATTTTATTTCATTTCAATCCACATTTTAAGACTTTCGACATTACATTTAAGACATTTTAATGCCCATTTGGTCCAGAGTTTTTGGAATAATGAATTCAATGCCTTTCAAGAGTTTTCAAGGACCAGCAGGAACTCTGTTTGGAAAAATATTTCGGTTGAGTGAATGATGGAAAAAAAAAAATCATTTTTTTTCACCTATAAGTCAATATGCGCAGCACGGCAGCGCAGTGGTTCGCGCTTGTGCGGCACAGTTCATGTCATGGGAACCTGTCGTGGGTTCAAATCCAGCTCAAGACTTCCTGTGCGGAGTTTGTATGTTCTCCCCGTGCTTGCGTGGGTTTCCTCCGGGCACTCCGGTTTCCTCCCGCGTTCCAAAAACATGCATTTCAGGTGAATTGGCCGGTCCAAATTGTCCCTAGGTGTGAATGAGCGAATGAGTTGTCTGTCCCTGTGTGCCCTGCGATTGGCTGGCAACCAGTTCAGGGTGCCCCCTGCCCACTGCCCGGAGATGGCTGGGATGGGCTCCAGCCCCCCCCGCGACCCTAATGAGGATAAGCGGTACGGCTAATGAGATGAGATGAGAAGTCAATATGCAAACCACTTTTGCTAAAGAACAGACTTAAGTCTTCTGATGGTGCCGGAATGATATCAACTTCTTTAATTTAAAAAAACAGTAGTATTTTACTTCGCTTGTGGTAAAAAAAACGTACTTCATCCCCCCAAAATTATATCTATCTATCTAGATCTCTATATTTCTCTCTATCTCTATATCTATCCTATCTATATTTTTCTCTATCTCTCTCTCTCTCTCGCTCCCTCTTGGGGCGGCAGTGGCTCAGGAGGTAGAGCGCTCCTCTTGGGATCAAGAGATCGCAGTTCGAATCCCGGCTCCTCCGTGTTACATGTCGAAGTGTCCTTGGGTAAGACACTGAACCCCCAATACGCAAGTTAGTGCCTTACATGGCTGCACAGCCGCTATTGGGAAATGTGAAGCACACTGTAAAGCGCTTTGGGAAGTCTTGACTTGAAAAGCGCTATATAAATGCAGATCATTTCATTCTCTCTCTCTCTCTCTCTAAAATGAATAAATAAAATATGGATTCAAATAATAATAAGGGAATCAATCATATTTGCCAACCATGTTGCTGCTGCGGGTACCTAAAAACCACAAACCTTGCTAAAGGTTAGGTAGAAAAAAATGTTGTGGTCTGGTCACTTTGAGTTTAGTTTGAGTTAGTTTGTATTCTTCCTCATGCTTTTTAGTACAGTGCTCGTTTTCCGTTGCGCTCAACAATACAATGACATCTAGTGGTGAAATTATACACACTGCTTTTGGAATGAGCCCGGAGGAAAGCACAGGGAGAACATGCAAACTCCACACAGGAGGTTTGATCTCATGATGTGGTGCACGAAAAAAAATACTACTTATTGGAGGTGTGTCTTATAATTTAGGAGTGCCTTAAAGTGTGGTAGTAAATTGTTCCCATGATGCATTGCGCAAGACATAACCCCGCCGCAGTCAATCTTATCTTACCTTCTGTCTTCTTCCGGGCGAGTTCTGCGACTCAATTGCTCCAACTGCTGAATGGAACCGGTCCTGGACAGCCCCCGGTCGGGTTCCTGGACGGGAATGGCCGAAACCCTGGCCCGGTTTTGGTTTTCTGGATCGAGATGGTCCCCCGCCGCCGAGACGTCCACCGTGGCGACATTCGGAGAAGCGAGCCCGGCGGCGCCCGCAGCTTGCAGTTTTCCGATTTGAGCGTGAGACATTGGAGCGTTAGCATCATGTTGGAAACGGCGTTTATCCGCATGGCAAAGGGTGGCGTACTTTTCCAAATCTCGTAGGGTGGCGTATTTGTCCCCTTCGCGGAGCGTACTGTACTTCCTCACTTCCTTCAAAGTGTTGTATTTGTCCACAATTTGTAACGTTCCGTATCTACTTTGAGTTTCTTTCAATGAAAGTTGCCTCCTCACTTCCCTCTGAGGGACGTATTTGGGAGTTTCATCGGCGAGGGTGGGAGAAACTCCCATTTTTTGCAGAATTGTGTCCTCCTCTTTTGACAAAAAACATTGGTGTCCAACGGTAGCCGGAGCGCATTTTTCGTCCGTGTTCCTGTTTTTGTCGTCCGCTTTCCCAAACGAAGACTTGTCCGAGTCCCTCCGAATGGAGTATTTTTCCCCATCCTTCTGCAGCATGTACTTTTCACCCCCCCGATGGAGGAGAAACTTGTCGCCATCCTTTTGGAGCATGTAGCTCACGCAGTCTTGCTGCAAGCAATACCTGCCCCCGTCTTTCTGCAAAGTGTAGTACTCCCGCTCCTTCCGAGCTTTATCTCCGTCCCTCGGCCGCTTCTCGTCCATCCTCGATAGGGAATGTTGGCGAGCGGGGACGCGATTCCGCTCGTTGTTTTGGATCTCGGGTCGGCTGGAAATTCGATTGTTCAACATGTTGTTCGTCTCCTGGGACGCCAGTTGTTCAAGTTTCAACTTATCCAACCTGGGAGAGAAACAGAAGATGGAATACTGTACAAGCGAAAACCATTTGTGGGTGATATACAGTCAAAATTGAGTGTACTTATTATTTTCAAGATTTAATTCATAACCAAAATAAGTTCAAGTAGGTAAACTGCATCGATTGTCCAGGGTGTTGGAGGGCTTCCCTTTTTTAAGGCACTTTCTGTCACAGTTGCCATGGCGCCCAATTGGCCCCGCCCGGCTTCCCGTCTGTTTATGCTCAGTGCTCTCACTCTCCCTCTGTCAGTCCGTCAACGAACCTCTGCCCCGCAAGACGTAGGTTTTGACTCGGTCCGGTTTCCCATTGGTATTCCCTGTCCAGTATTGTTCCAGTTTATTTTTGTCCTGTTTAACATTGATTTCCAGTTTTGTTCCCGTCTATTTTTGTCCTGTTTATTATTCTCTCCACCAGCTCGGTGGCCTTGGGGGAAGGGCGCTCGACCCGAGACTGGGATATTGCTGGTTCAAGCCTCGGCCAAGTCATACCTAAGACTTATAACATTGGTGCTCATTGCCTCCCCGCTTGGCGCTTTGCATTAGGGTTTGGAATCTGGGGTTTGGTCACCTAATGACTGGGAATCCCCTCCTCTGTATCAATCTCCCAGAAAGAGTCAGAAATGACTCTAACCACCTCCCACTAGGGGGATATGGCTCTGGTATGTATATATAATATATATATAACATTATTCTCTCCAGTTTTCGTTCCCGTCTAGTTTGTCCTGTTTTATTTCGAATTCCTGTTTCATTATCTATCCTGTCTGTCCGTCCCGTCGGGTATCGTCCTCATCTGTCCGATATCTACTCGGGCAATTGGTATCGATCTCGCCGGTTTCTGGCTTCTGATCATTTCACGCCAGACTGCTGCCTAACGTGCATGACTTCGCATTTCCCGTAAAACGAAAGGCTTGTGTAAGTAACGTCACACGTTTGGGTCCTGATCCAGTTCTAGTCCATGACACTTTCAGTTGTGGTTTATAAACAAAAACATACTCTTTTTAATCCCTTGCATTCATTACCAATCAGAGTGAATATGTATCAATAATGGGTATCGTAGCTGGCTGATACCAAGCCTTTCATAAAAGTAGCAAAAAATTCAAATATAAATTACAAAAAAGGCATTAACTTCCTGCAAATCAAATGAAAAAAATTTTTTTTTTTAAAGGTTCTTGGGGTGAGGAAAAATTCCTTTTGAATTACTAATTGGCTTTGGTGTCAGTTACTACAGGTAACATCCGACTTTCTCCCTACCCAACTTACATACGAACGTGCTTCCGACCATGGCCAGCAGGGGCTGATTTGTTTTCAAGCAAGATGCTTCATCTCATCTCATCAGCCTCGCGCTTATCCTCATTAGGGTCGCGGGGGGGCTGGAGCCCATCCCAGCCATCTCCGGGCAGTGGGCAGGGGACACCCTGAATTGGTTGCCAGCCAATCGCAGGGCACACAGGGACAGACAACTCATTCGCTCATTCACACCTAGGGACAATCTGGACCGGCCAATTCACCTGAAATGCATGTTTTTGGAACGTGGGAGGAAACCGGAGTGCCCGGAGGAAACCCACGCAAGCACGGGGAGAACATACAAACTCCGCACAGGAAGTCTGGAGCTGGATTTGAACCCACGACAGGTTCCCATGACATGAACTGTGCCGCACAAGCGCTAACCACTGCGCCGCCGTGCTGCCCAGCAAGATGCTTATTATTGGTAATTCAAAGCCTGGCACCGAAAAACGTAGCAGCCCGGCAGGGTGTACGATCATTTTGGCAGCCAGCCGGCACAGCAATCCATCACTATACTACAGTAACTAAATGCAATCCTGACAGTAGGTTGCCCCATTGCCTCCGATTTATGACCGGTTGGTCCAATGTTATCTCTAATTATTCAAGAGTCAAGTTATCATTCATTACTTTTCTTCTATTTATATGAAGTGAATCTATTCCCATTATTATTTTCATCATTGTCATCATCATTAGGGATCGGCGAGTACTGATACCAAATATGACTTTAGTCGACGATACCGACCTTTTCTAAGGAATTGGATCTCGCAGCAATCAAAAACTACAAATTAGAGAAATGATAACTCGTTACGAGGTTTTTTTTGTACCTTGATCAGAAAGGGAGTAAAAAAAAGTCACAAATGGGGGAATGAAGTAGGCAGTTTTGAGGGTTCTACAAAAACAATTGCCGTTTGGGTCCATTTGTAGTATTTGGGAATATATAAATATTAGGAAGGCTAGAAATGATATCAGGTGTTTGTATTGATAGCCGTATTACAATAAAAGACTGATAAGATGTCTGGGAACCTCAGTTAACACTAGGCAAGCCTTTTTCGACCCCGACTCCCACCTGTCCCGTTCTCTTGCTCCTGTCTGTCACCCGGCTTCGACCCGTTTTTGTTCCTGACCATGTCTGCTCTCCCGTCCCGGCTTTCGACCTCTTTTTGTCCCAGACCACGTCTGCTCTTCTTTCCTGGCTTTCGACTCGCTTCGGACCCCGACCATGTTTCTGCTCTCCTGTCTTGGCTACTGACCCGTTTTCCATTCCCGACATGCCATCGCTCGCTTTCAGAGCGACCTGCTTCCCGCGTCCAGCAATCACCGGATTGCGGGCGCAACCCTTTCCCTTTCTTCCAATAAAACTGGTGAGAAACGCAACGCAAGTGGGTCCTGTCTGAATACGGAACAACAACTACAAATTAGAGAAATGATTGATAGAAATTAAATTCAAATGAGGGAAAAATATCTAGAGACATTTTTTTAAAGATGTAAACCACTTTTATGCTTCAATGTCTCGTTTCAAATCAATATCGGACTAGAAAATGTCGTATTAAGCAACCTTATTGGAATGTTTGTTCCAGGATTTAGAAAATATCTACACAAAATGGAAACTGACATTTCTATCTGAGGGCATTTAAGTGAAGAGTTTCTGATGGGTCCACTGTGGACAAGGGCGGCGTCCGTCATAACTCTCATCCAGCACTCCATTTCTTTGGCGGTCTCGGTGCAGAAATAGTAGGTCCTCATATTGGGGTGAGTTGCCTACAGAGAAAACAGAAAGAGGATCAAAAAGATGATCTTCTTATGATCCACTTCACATCTCTAAATGATCCTGATCAAGCTTACAACAACTACCACACCAAATACTTGAACTCTCACTGCTTATTTCTATCTTTTAAGTCTTTTTTTACATGTTTACCCTAGAGCAGGGGTTGGCAACCTATGGCACTGCAAAATAATAATGATTTTTTTTTTTAATGAGCATTTTTACCTGAAATTTAGACATTTTCAGTTGCCGTGTTGTTTAGAGGCTTTACGGTAGCGCCGCTCCTCTTCTGCTCCGTGTGCGAGCCTTGTTAGGAATTAAATATCAAAATAACCCGTTTACCAAATTGTTCAAATTAGTTATCTGACTCCCTTAACCAAACACAACCAACATTCGCCGAACAATTCGCGCTCGTTTCTTGATGGAAAAGAGACCGGCATTTCCACACGGGGGCAGATTTAATTTCTTCAACAATTTAACTAAGTGAACTCCATTGAATATGGCCGAATTAGCCGAATTAGTGTCGCTCAAGTCTCTGTCAAGCCTACTCTCTCTCGTTCCCTGCCCACGTTTTCCGCAAGCTGGTGGGCCGGCTCCTTCCATGGGCGTGCCAGGGAAGTCCCCATGTGGGCTCCACCATCTCGGAGAAGAGCGTCCTGATGTCTGGACCAACCAAAACAACTCCTCCAAACAATGCCTGCCGTACTCCGAGAGTCCTGTTATCAACAGAACTAGACAAAATATTCTGCACTCGGATCAGCGTAACCAGTCATTGAACTTAAGCCTACTCGGTGAAAATCTTCATTGCACTCAATAAATGTAACTTGTATTCAATCGTATAAAATATTTCATAGTCAAATGTATAAAATCCTTCAGTCTACACAGCGACCCGCAGAAGAGGAAAAAATCCGTGTTTTGACTTAGCCACCAAAACACTGGCGCACGATAAATGAATGAATAATGACAGCTCCTTGAGCGGTAAATATCTCGTTCTTTGACTGACGACTGCAGGCTTGTGCAAAAAAATGACTGTGCTGTTCGTGCATTATGCCTCGAGAGCGTTGTGCCTCGCGCATCATGTGTTAAATCTTTCCTGATTTAGTGATCTGTCACTTGAAAATCTTAAACACACTTCTACTCCAAAGCATATGAATAACCTATATTTTTTGTTGACAATATCTGTGTATTATTTGTTATTGCAACATCCATTGCAGCCTGGTCATCCTGAAAGGGGGATTACCACATGTGCGGTCCCTTCTCAAGGTTTCTTCATTTTCCTCATGTTGAGACTTTGAGTTTTTCCTTGCCCTCATGTTGGTTTCAGATCAGGGGATGGTGTCATAATAGTCTGTGCAATAACCTGTGCAGCCCTTTGAGACTCTTTGTGATTAAGGGCTATACAAATAAAAATGACTTGACTTGACTTAAACGTCATTACGAGACGAAACACTAATTCAAGCCGTAGACATCAACACGCACTGTGTCCAGGTACGGCCAACAAACACAAACCCTAAAAACCTTTGTCACTGCTAAAAACACCACCACTGAAGCAAGTTATCACATTGCTCACTGCATAGCAAAGCACAGAAAACCATTTACATCTGCGACCAAATCAGCTGTTATTTCTGTTGCACTTATTTTCAAGTAGCCTTCTGCCTTGTTGCTGTAAAATGACAGCTCTTTCGGATATAAAAAAAAATGTTGTATGAGTCATTGATCTTGGTGTGGCACACTGATTTACAAGGAAATTTGAAAGTGGCACTCCACATCGAAAATGTTGCTGACCCCTGCCCTAGTGTGACATGTTTCATCTTGTTGCAAACAATGGTCACGATATTATCAATAACAAAGACAATTCAATCAAATTGTATCAGGGCCTAAAGGAAAAGTGTTACAGTGTCAAAATAATCATCAGTCATCTGTCAATTTCTTTTTTTTTTTTTTTTTTACCTTAAAGGCGTATTTTCTGCTAATGTGGTCATCCACTGACAACATGGAGATGTGGAAGCTAGGGAGCAGGATACTACCGAGGATGCTGTCTTCTTTTTCATCTACAACAAATTATATTGAAAAGATAACAGAAAATCATCAATATTTCACTGTATATAGTTAAATGTTCTAGGTTTTTATCATTACACTGTATATCATGCTAGGTATACGTTTTTAATCAAATTTCATATGATTTTTTGCTAAAACATTTCAATAAAAACATTCAAAAATCAACACAATGTTAATTTTCAGCCTACTGTGCGTATTTCCTTGCTTAAAAACATGCTGTGCTTTTAAGAGTATCATAACCAGCACACAGGATAGACCCAATCGCGTAACGTTTTCTCACAATTTTATTGAAAGAAAGAGGAAGGGCCTGCGATCCAATGCTCGCTGGACACGGGAAGCAAGTCGCTCTCGCGATCGGATTGTGTTCCGAATACTGAAGTGGATCTTCTGTAGCGGGCAACGGCGGTGTCAGGAATGGAAAAACAGGTCGATAGCCAGGACAGGAGAGCAAAAACGTGGTCGCGGTCAGAAACGGGTCGGAAGCCGGGACGGGAGAGCAGACGTGGTCAGGATCAAAAATGGGTTGTAAGTCGGGACGGTAGAGCAGATGTGGTCGGGATCAAAACGGGTCGTAGCCGGAGACAAACGGGAGCAAAAACGGGACAGGCGAGAGTCAGGGTAAAAAAAGGCTAGCCTTGTATTAACTCAGGTTCGCAGACGGACTGACAACAGGGGATTGACAGGACTGGGTATAACTGGGGACAGGGAGCCAATCAGAGCCCGCAGCAGTTGGCGCCAAATGAGTGGGCACAGCCGATTCCAATCAGTATTCATGACAAAGAGACAACTTGATAAAGTGAGTGCTGTTTCCTTTAGACAAGAGCATTCTTCAGTCATGCGGAAGTCGTAACCCGAGCGCGAAAATATGTCTCGGATTCATAATCATGAAGGAATAAGAACTGCAATGGTCAGGTCAAGCCACCAGAGACCTCTCTCTGTCTCTCTCTCTCTCTCTCTCTCTCGCTCTCACCTCACTTTGTCTCTTTTTCTCCTGCTGACTCTTTTTCTTTCTGTCATTTCACTTCTCTTATTCTTTTTAGCTCTCTTTTTTTCACTTTATTTTTCTCTCTATATTAATTTCCCCCTTCTTCTCCATTCATATCTCTATTCTGCTCTCTCTTTTTCTCTCACTGTTACTCTGTCTACCTTGATCTCTCTATCTGTTTATCGCTCTCTTTCCCTCCCTCCCTTTCTGTCTTTTTCTCCCTTTCTCTTAAACTTATTAGTTCGGCCCCCGTGAGATAAAACGAGTTTGACACCCCTGATTTAAGCAAACTTGTTGAGAAGTCGAGCATTTACAAGCACTTCACCCAAAAATGAAGCACTTTTGAAATATGCTTGAATACTAATGTCGTTTTCAAGGATTTCAAGCATCCGTATGAACCCTACATATAGCACACTTTACAGTAAAGTTGACAATCAACAATAAAAATGGATATTTGGGAGGAGCTTACCTCGGTAGTAGAAAAGGCACATGTCTGACAGAACAAACCACCTCTTCTTCCATAGCTTCATGCCCGTACTATCCTTTAGAGTGAAAATTCAGAAGAAAAACCATCAATATTGACTCCTGCTGATTTAAAGATTTCAAGTGCTCTACCTTACCTGCTTGTAAAGCCAGTTGCTTTTGACCACAGGGGCATTTGTGTTTCGCTTGATGGAGTTGGACCTCTTACCAAAATTGTGAACTTTCTTGGAAGATCTGGAGGGCTGGAAATATAGAAATGCAAAGAGAAAAACACTTTTATCATAAAAACGGTATGCAAAGCACGCACTGTCATTCGATGTTTATTTTATCAGAACAGCAATGCAACTTAATTGCATTTAAGACTTAACAGCCGACGGCAGAAAATGGGATTTCAAAGGGACAATTACCTTGTGTATTATTTAGCGCCACTGGGTGGTAAAAGAAAAAAAAAATTAAAACCCAAACAATTTTGATTTGATTAAAATAATAATAAGAATATAGGAACTATGTCAAAAATGTTGTATTTATTCTACATAACATAAGGCTTATACCCTCAAAAAAAAAAAAAACTTTCTGAAAGGTTGGGCAAAAAAATAACAACAAATTATACTTTTTGGTGACTCTGAGTTTCCATGGTTTTTTTCTTGTTCTTTTTTTGGTTGCACGACACAATACAGCGGCATCTAGTGGTCAGATATTAATGTCATGATTACTGATGTGACTCAGCTGTGCCTCCTCATTTGTTACCAACCGCCGCGAGTTCAAATTTGCTCCCTGTCACTATTTGAACCTGCTCCTGTCTGTCCCCTGTTGTCAGTCCGTCTGCGAACCTCGGTGTATACTAGGCAAGCCTTTTTTCGACCCTGACTCCCACCTGTCCTGTTTTTGCTCCCGTCTGTCTCGGGCTTTGACCGGTTTTGATTCTGACCACGTCTGCTCTCCCGTTCCGGCTTACGACCTCTTTTTGTCCCCGAAAACGTCTACTCGCCTTTCCTGGCTTACAACTCGTTTCCGACCCCGACCACGCCTTGCTCTCCCAGTCCCGGCTACCGACCTGTTTTTCCGTTCTTGACACCCCCATCGCTCGCTACGGAAGATCCACTTCCGTGTTCGAAGAGAAAAAGAGACGCTACGCAATTGGGTCTACCCTTTGTTCTGGACGTGACAATTACATTGTGTCCCTTTAAGATTTTACCCTCCCCCTTTTTTCACTATATTTTTTGCACCCTGTTTTCTAAACTATGTAAAAATGTATCTTCAGACCTAATCATAAGTATTCTTTTTTTAAATGTAGGTAGAAAACAAGTCCCTACTATGAAAAAATAGCTACTTACCCTATTGCTCATTTTAAAGAAATCCAAAAATAGTAAAAACACTCCCCAAAATGAGCAATATTTCCTGCTAAGAATTTTTTGGGGCACTATAATTATAAAAAGCACCCCATAGATGCGTTTTTTAAAATAAAATAAAATGAATCAGATTCTTTGTTCTCGCCTGAAAAGGGAGCATCGATTTTAAAGTCTGCAATGCAGGTTTCTCCTGATTAGGGGTATCTAAGCAATCATTTCCGATTATTCCGATTTTTCTTTCATTGGCCAAGTAAAACGCGTGAGGAATTAGTCTTTGGTATTCAAAACGGCTTTACTACACTAGTAAACAAGCCACTCAAGTCTTTCATTAATGACTATAAAGTGTTCACTGCCGGCAATGTGCTTTTACTGATACAATGTTGGGTCTAAAGCGACCATTTATATTCAGATTCAGATTCAGATTCAGATCTACTTTATTGTCATTCTAGTACACGTGTATACAGAACGAAATGTCGATGGATCTGACTCCCACAGTTTCCCTCAGTGTCCTTCAGTGTACAGGTATAAATAAAGCTGTATTGTGTTATTTACCATAGTGCCGATAGTGCAAGAAGAGACGCTAACCAGATGTGCAAGATGGGCAGTCAGGTTAACAAGTCAGGTACACAGTACCATTATATTGTAAACAATAACACTGTAAGTAATAACACTGTAAGTAACAATAGTGCAGAGATCAAATGTGCAAGGAGTGGCAAGCTATAAAAAAAACTGCCACTAGTGCAAAAGTCAAATTAGCAGCCGTTTAGATTTAAGTTAACTATATGTTAGATTGACCATTTAACAGTCTAATGGCCAGGGGGACTAGACTATTGCGGAGCCTGGTGGTCCTGCACCGCACACTGCAGTACCTCTTCCCAGAGGCTAGCAGAGTGAATAGTCCATGATGGGGGTGAGAGGGGTCCCCGGTAATGTTCTTAGCATGGGATAAGCAGCGCTTCTGGCCAATGTCCTGAATGGAGGGAAGTGTAGTCCCGATTATTTTCTCCGCTGTCCTCGTTACCCTCCTCACACTACCCCAGTCGGTAGCGCTGCAGCCTCCACACCACACAGAGATACAGCTGGTCAGGATACTCTCTATGGTGCCCCTGTAGAATGTGATGAGGGATGGTGGGGGCAGGTGGGCTCTCCTCATCTTCCGCAGGAAGTACAGGCGCTGCTGTGCCCTCTTAACCAGAGATGCAGTGTTCACGGACCAGGTGAGTTTGTTTGTGATGTGCACCCCTAGGAACTTGATACTGCTGACAACCTCCACAGCCTTGTTGTTGATGCAAAGTGGGGCATGGTTGGGCTGGTTTTTCCTAAAGTCGACAATGATCTCTTTAGTCTTGTCAACATTCAGGACCAGGCTGTTGTCCTTGCACCAGCCCACCATCTGCTCCACTTCCTCTCTGTAGGCCAGGTCGTTGTCATCCCTGATGAGGCCCACCACCGTTGTGTCGTCAGCATACTTCACGATGTGGTTTGTGGCGGACCTAGGGGCGCAGTCGTGTGTCATCAAGGTGAACAGCAAGGGGCTTAGGACGCAGCCTTGGGGGGAGCCCGTGCTGAGGTAGATGACATCTGAACTGTTCTGACCTATCCGCACAGATTGGGGTCTGTCACAGAGGAAGTCCAGCAGCCAGTTCCGCAGGGGGGTGTTGAAACCCAGAAGCCCCATTTTGTCTACCAGATGTTGTGGGATGATGGTGTTGAATGCTGAACTGAAGTCCAGGAACAGCATCCGCACATGGGTGTTCTTCTCCTCTAGGTGTGTCAGGCTCAGGTGAAGCGCAGAGGAGATGGCATCCCTGGTGGAGCGGTTTGTCCTGTAGGCAAACTGAAAGGGGTCGAATGAAGAGGGGAGACTGGAGGTGATGTGCTCTTTAACCAGTCTCTCGAAGCACTTCATTATGATAGGAGTCAGTGCAACGGGCCGGTAATCGTTGAGTGATAAGATCTGGGTTTTCTTTGGCACTGGGATGATGTTGGCAAATTTGAAGCATGATGGTACTTTGGCTTGGTCTAGCGAGGTGTTGAAAATGTCTGTTAGTACACAAGCCAGCTGATCGGCGCACTCCCTAAGTACCCGCCCCGGAATGTTGTCCGGGCCTGGAGCCTTCCTTGTGTTGACCCTTCTCAGGGTCTTCCTCACGTCAGATGAGTCCAGGTGGAGTGCTCTTTCGTCCTGATTTGGAGCCGCTTTCACTGCAGGGGTGCTGTGGGAGAGCTAATAAAATATTGACTAATCGTAGGAGGAAATTCAGGCAAAGACTTTTTTGACTTTTTAGCTGCAGCTGGAGGAAGATTGCTTTCGTCTCGACGATTGCCCTCTTTCTGGGCCCTGTACTTTTTTGAAGTCACATCGGGTCGGACAAAGAAACAGGAGAAAAGAAACTCCATCTGCCCCTGGGACGGTACCAACATTTTTAAACAAAGAAACAGGATACAATCTGATGAGAAATACGCACTTTTGAGCAAATACGTTTAAGCCTACTTTGGATACAACTACCAAGTGTGTAAATAATGCAGAATTTTCAAAACAAGATTGTGCTCACTCGTGCAAAAAGAGAAGACCTGTTAACTGCTGGCGTGCATTATTTCAGCTGATTTCTTTTTCCTGTCACAAAGGCTACAAACGAATTTAGAAGCAAATAGATTATTTATAAAGTTTGTCCAAAACGGGATCTCGTTTTTCTTCTCCAGATGTTCACTGACCTACGCATGTTTAAAGGATAAATAATGACTCATGAATGAATCATGAATACATAATGACGGAATGTGAGATAGAATATTTTTTTCCTGCTAGTTTTTCAACCAGGAACCATTATTCATAACTGCCTCAAGACTCTGATTTGAATTTCATCAGCACATTTATAGAACAGACGACTGCTGCTCGTGCATCAGCGTTTTTTCCAACAAACCGCATGAAGTCCTTTGCAGAAACACTTTTCACAAATGGAACGTTAAAGATCGGCCATGTCCTCCAAAACCCCTATCAGAAATGGTTTTATACATCGAAAAGAAGATAACGTTTCCAGCCATTGAAAACGAACACAGTCAACTTAGTTCTAAAGCTTCAGCGACAGACTGATGTCACAGTCTTGTTCCACAGACAGACTGAGGAGATCATTTCTTCCTCATGCCATGAGGCTCTTTAACTCCACCCGGGGGAGTAAAAGCCCACATTAAACCCACATTTGCATATTACCCTATTCTTATTATAGTGTGTATTTTCCGTGGCACTATTTAAATACTCTATCAACAGTTTATATTGGGTATTTTTGTATTCTATATCTTTTATTGTATTATTTCATTTTTCAACACAAGTGTGAATTTCCCTACGGGGATGAATCAAGTATCTATCTATCTATCTATCTATCTATCTAAAGAGCTGTGCATAACTAGCAAAGTGCAAAATCAGGCTGCTTCAAATTCTGCATAACAATTGCGTCACAATTTAGACCTGTATTGAGCTGATTTCAGGGTTCCTACAGCTGAAGGCAAGTTCAATTCAATACTTTTTAAGAATGCTCTTGTGTGGAATGCTCTTCCCCCTGAGATTCGATCTGCAACCTCAGTGGAAATGTTTAAATCCAAGCTTAAAACACACGTCTATTCTATAGCATATGAATAACCTATATTTTATGTTGACAATATCTGAGTATTATTTGCCCTCATGTAGGTTTTAGATCAGGGGATGGTGTCATAATAGTCTGTGGTTTGCAATAATCTGTGGTCTGTGCAGCCCTTTGAGAGTCTTTGTGATTAACAGGGTTGGGTAGGGTTACTTTAACTGGATTACTTTTAATTACTTTTGGATTACTCCAATACCAAATATGCTAATAAAAGACAAAAAACACTAAATATGAATAAAACCACTAAATTTTGTGCAGGCTTGGGGAGTAACGGAATACACGGAACGGCAAAAACGATGTTGGCAAGCTGTTTGGATTTATTTTCATTTTGTTTCTGTGGCATTTTATGTTCGTTTTGCCGGAAATCAAAGCCAGGAGAGAAAGCTTACCACGTGTTGTGAGTCATCATTTTATTCATATTTAGTTGCTTTTGTCTTTTATTAGCATATTTGGTATTGGAGTAATCCAAAAGTAATTGAAAGTAATCCAGTAAAAGTAACCCTACCCAACCCTGGTGATTAAGGGCCAAAGAAATAAACATGACTTGTCTTGATTAAAGTGATTCTACCAGAGAGCAGTGTCAGTTTCATTTCAAACAGACTTCATGAGACACAGTGCAACAATTTCAAGCATTCACAAGCAGCTCACCCCAAAAATCAAGCGCTTTTCAATCCTTGAAAACACCACATTCTAAATCCAAGCATTTTCGAGGATTTTAAGCACCCGTAAGAACCCTACTGGAATGTCAAGTTTACTCTGTAGGAATAAGTTGTCACTTTGAAAGAAGCCAAGGATGTTACACTCCCTAAAACCCAGGAAATTTCAATCACCACACCCAAAAGGTGATAAAAGGAAGAGGAAGTAGTACTGACAAGCAGCTGTAACCAGGACAACACACGAGAAAGGAAAAGCCTCATTAAGCTGGACCGCAGGGATACCACTGATGGGCTAAAATAGTCATATCTTCTTACAGTCAGATTTCAGCTAGCTTCCTATGGTAATGCTAGCCTTGCTATCTGCTAACTCTAGAATAGAATAGAATATACCTTTATTGTCATTGTTAGAAAATGGGTTGAACATATTGTGACAACAAAATTGGACGTGGCACTCCAGTATCACATTTTACAGTGAGGATAGAAGAAAACAAAGAAGATAAAGGAACAAAGAAGATGTTTGTATTGTCCTTGTTGCACTCTTTGTTTTTCTCCGGAGGGGGGTGTATGAGGGGGTGAGGGACAGACGGAGATGGCCGAATGGATGGATGGAGAGTAGTTATGGTACTTTTGTTCAATAGTCGTGAGTCGCGGCCTTACTAACCACATCGTAGTCTATTTACCCGAGTGAATGAAGAGGAGTGAGTCAAAGTGGTGGCAGGGCTGCTGGTGAAGTTACTGTTGTCCGAGCCACCGGTGTAGTTGGACGCTTCGCTCATGGTGCTCATGGGACGATCGATTTTACTGCCACTGTTCTCCTGTTCCGTCTTTGGAGCTGGCCTGCCACAAGGTGAGAAACACAGAGAATGACATAAGTGGCGCATTTAACCAATGTTCTCTCTGAGCACTGCCCAGACCTTTTAAGCACCAAAAAATAAAATAAAAATCTATCCCTTACACAAAATTCTCGTGCCGCGTGATGAGGGGGCCCTATCGTGGATGCAGAGCCGGAGCTAGCTAAGCGGCTAGAGGCGTTATAAGCCTTCGGTACTGTCCGTAATCATGGGAAATGTGAACTCTCTACCAAATAAGACCGACGAACTGGCTGTGCTGGTGAAAACCATCAAAGCGTACAAGGAGTGCAGTTTGCTGTGTTTTACAGACGCTAACGTGGAGCTACACAGCTTCAGCACTGTTAGGACAGACAGACACACAAAAGCCTGCGGGAAGCGAAAAAGGAGGCTGACTCGCTATCTACGTGAACACAAGGTGGTGTAACCCTGGGCACAAAGATTTCCATCTGCTGCAGGGACGTCGAACTTTTGGACTAGCGTGTGACGTCACCCACTCCCCTGTTGCTAGACTACAACACAGCACCCCGAGGCCATCCTGTTAATCTGTTAATTATTCACACAAGGATACTGCTGGAAGTATGAATTTCCCTACAGGGATGAATAAAGTATCTATTTATCTATCTACCTAAGATTTTAGAATGAACGCATAATTATCTCACACCGTTTTACCCAATTCTTCATGCACCCATCATCCGATTGACAAAATCGGTGCTAAGTCTCATCCTATCGTAAGACCGATTTTGGGGACGCTTTCCCCGAATCGCTGATACAAAAACACGATCAAAGATGCAAAACTGTGATACAAATAATACAAAAGAGTACATTAGAATCACAATGAATGTGCCTGGGTACCATTTTCAGCTGAGATTGAATAGGTAAAGCCTATAATAACATGGTTCACTTAATGTCTGTCCCAATATACATTTTAATGAGTCTCAGAGATACAAAATGAAAAGAAGAGTTTGAGATAGTGGCCACATTTACGTCACTTTTATTAAAAAAGAGATAAAGTACTGAACTCCTATTATACTAGGTACATTCAAATTCAAATTTCAGACTTAATTGTTACTTAATTCTTGAGTCAGTGTCTGAAATAACGTCTGCCCGGACACCCGGGGCGTACAACTTACACAACGTCCCCGCCCGGGTGGCCGAAAACTTTTTCAAGAAAAAAGTAAAACAAAATCAATAAAACTGAAAGTTTTTTTTCACATCAAATGTTTGATTTTGAAATCCTCATTCGGTTTGGAAATTTCGGTTCGTTTGGCAATTTGCATACTCGGCAGCCAATCAGAAGCCTGCATCGAATAACTTAAGGTCGCGCATTTGGATTTCATTTTTCAAAGTAGACGCACAGAGAACGCATCGAAAATCGATAAGTGGTTTGGAATCAAGCCAAAACCTCAGCCCCATAAGGACGATTCAAAAGAAGCTAACAAACTTGATGACGCTACAAAGTGTAAACGTACATTAAAAGCATGGTGGAAAGAGGAGTTCACGTGGCTTGGAGCAGACGAAGCAACACAAACATTGCATGAATGAAGAGGAGTAAATGGAAAACAGCGATTTCATGTACGTGCAATGAATGTTATAAGTAGATTTATTTTGTTGTTCTGTTAAATATTCTGATTATCAATCCCTAATACTTTGCAACAATGTTTTCTTTCACGATGAGTCGTCGTACTTTTCAGAGTTGCCTTTAAAAAAGCTTCCAGTTGCTTCACCTTTACACAGAGTTCGTTCCCAGTTAACTCTTTCTAGTCTGGCAGTGCCTCTTGATTTAGTATTCTTTGAAAAGAGTGGCAAATTAGGCAGACGCAGTTGTTTAGGATTTAGATGAAAAAAACCCTCCAATTTCCACTTGTCCTGGAAGAGGCGGCCCTCACAGTCAACTTTCCTTTTTTTATTTACATATCGCTATTTCTGTAGCACGGCGGCGCAGTGGTTAGCGCGTGTGCGGCACAGTTCTGAGGTCATGGGTTCAAGTCCAGCTACCAACCTTCCTGTGTGGAGTTTGCATGTTCTCCCCGTGCTTGCGTGGATTTCCTCAGGGCACTCCGGTTTCCTCCCCACATTCCAAAAACATAAATGTCAGGTTAATTGGCCGGTCCAAATTGTCCCTAGGTGTGAATGAGCGAGCGAATTGTCTGTCCCTGTGTGCCCAGCGACTGGCTGGCAACCAGTTCAAGGTGTCCCCTGCCCACTGCCTGAAGATGGCTGGGATGGGCTCCAGCACCCCCGTGACCCTACTGAGGATAAGCGGTGCAGATAATGGATGGAGGGATGGATGGATATTGCCATATCGGCCTCACAGTCAACTTTCCTTTTTGAATTTACATATCGCCATATCGGAAATGACCCAGGCTAAAATTCTCAAAAAAGCCAAGGGCAAAGCGGCCAAAGAGCTACTGCCATCATCTGGTGATTTTTTTTTTTTTTTGTACAAATGTATTTTATATTGCAGTCTATTACATACACTTCTAATCAGTGCTAACTTTGCAGCCACTCAAACAGTGACTGTAGCCTACAACCAGGAAAAGATGTCATGCACCTTGTGATGAAACCATTATTTAGGACAGAAATGAGTCTAAACCTCAACACTCTTAAGTAACTGCAGGAGGGAGACTTATTTGAAGTGGTGTATTAAAATAGATATGGGACACAGGCTCTGGCATAGTTTGCATTGTCTGGAAAGTGGGTTTGGTGGTTTTGTTGGATTTTCTTTTCTAAAAATATATGGTGTGGTGGGCAGCACGGCGGCGCAGTGGTTAGCGCTTGTGCGGCACAGTTCATGTCATGGGAACCTGTCGTGGGTTCAAATCCAGCTCCAGACTTCCTGTGCGGAGTTTGTATGTTCTCCCCGTGCTTGCGTGGGTTTCCTCCGGGCACTCCGGTTTCCTCCCACATTCCAAAGACATGCATTTCAGGTGGATTGGCCGGTCCAAATTGTCCCTAGGTGTGAATGAGCGAATGAGTTGTCTGTCCCTGTGTGCCCTGCGATTGGCCGGCAACCAGTTCAGGGTGTCCCCTGCCCACTGCCCGGAGATGGCTGGGATGGGCTCCAGCCCCCCCGCGACCCTAATGAGGATAAGCGGTACGGTTAATGAGATGAGATGAGATATGGTGTGGTCAAATACAAAAAAAAAATCAATATATTTTAGTAGTCATGGCTCTTTGGGTCTAAAAGGTTCCCAACCTCTGCTCTACCCAAACTAGCTCTAAGCAACATAGCAACCTCTCCTTTTAGCGGCTAATTCCTATAACCGGCTGGTTTTCTATGCTACCGAGGCCCGACAACTTGTTTATTCCGTTCGAAATGACAAAAAATGTCTCGGAGAACAAAGTCTTGAAAGATTTACGCAACAAAATAACAACGGTGCCTCAAGCGAGCGGGATTTTACAGAAAAAAATAATCGAGCGATAACGATGAGGCTAATTTTAAAAACAGACCAGTCTAGAGCATACAGATGGGAACAAGAACATGCGTCAACACAATAATGTCTTATCTTGACTTTGTTCTCATCTAAATCGTTATCTTTCGCAACCAACTTTGTAACCTGCCGTTATCAACGAAAATCATAGTTTTAGAACAGGGTTTCTTAACTAGTGGGTTGGGAGCCAAAAAAGGGACCCGTTTTCAGGGGGTCGGGGGCCTTTCTTGTGGCAAAATAATGCTAAGGAGGAGAAGAAAACAGAGAGTCAATTAACATTAGTTGGCTATGATGCCTGGCTCAATCTCTTTATGAGAGGGAACACAACTCATTTTATTGTGATTTTGTTGGTTCCATTTCTTTTTATTTTTGTATGTGGATATTTTTAGAGCAGTTTTAGTTGGTGGCTTATATTTCTTGTGGCAAAATAATGCTAAGAAGGAGAAGAAAACAGAGAAAATTACACTCCTTAACATTAGTTGGCGATGTTGTCTTGCTCAATCTCTTTTTGAGAGGGAACACAACTCATGTTATTGTGATTTTGTTGGTTCCATTTCTTTTTCTTTATGTATGTGGCTATTTTTAGAGCAGTTTTAGTTGGTGGCTAATATTTCTTGTGGCAAAATAATGCTAAGAAGGAGAAGAAAACAGAGTCAATTACACTCCTTAACATTAGTGGGTGATGATGCCTGGCTCAATCTCTTCTTGAGAGCGAACACATCTCATGTTATTGTGATTTTGTTGGTTCCGTTTCTTTTTCTTTATGTATGTGGCTATTTTTAGAGCAGTTTTAGTTGGTGGCTTATATTTGTTGTGGCAAAATAATGCTAAGGAGAAGAAAACAGAGTAAATTACACTCCTTAACATTAGTTGGCGATGTTGCCTTGCTCAATCTCTTTTTGAGAGGGAACACAACTCATGTTATTGTGATTTTGTTGGTTCCATTTCTTTTTCTTTATGTATGTGGCTATTTTTAGAGCAGTTTTAGTTGGTGGCTAATATTTCTTGTGGCAAAATAATGCTAAGAAGGAGAAGAAAACAGAGTCAATTACACTCCTTAACATTAGTTGGCGATGATGCCTGGCTCAATCTCTTCTTGAGAGGAACACATCTCATGTTATTGTGATTTTGTTGGTTCCATTTCTTTTTCTTTTTGTATGTGGCTATTTTTAGAGCAGTTTTAGTTGGTGGCTTATATTTCTTGTGGCAAAATAATGCTAAGAAGGAGAAGAAAACAGAGTCAATTACAATCCTTAACATTAGTTGGCGATGTTGCCTTGCTCAATCTCTTCTTGAGAGGGAATACATCTCATGTTATTGTGATTTTGTTGGTTCCATTTCTTTTTCTTTTTGTATGTGACTATTTTAAAGCAATTTTAGGGGGTGGCTTGTTTTCGATTATTTGCCAGAACATACAGTGTTCAAAGTACTTTTCGTTTTGCGGAAAAAGGTGAATATTTTGCACTATATCTGCTTTAAATGGCGCAATTTCAGAAGCGGACATTTTTTCTGATCTGGGTTTCGGCTTGCCATTTAGGGTGTGATGGAGGCTCCTGAAATCAGACACGTTGAGAACCACTGCTTTAGAGTATCAAATTATTAAATGTTACGCGTGGTTGAAATCTTTGAAACACATAGAGATGGCTGATTGAGGATTAAAGTGTGCTGCCAGGTAAATAATGATGGTCTCTTTTATTGGGTCTTTTTCTCCGTTTGTCTGCGGCTCTGACCTGTTTAGTTCCCGACTACGTCTACTCTTCCGTTCTGGCTTACGACTCGTTTCCGACCCCGATCACGTCTTGCTCTCCCAGTACCGGCTACCCACCAGTTTTCCGCCCCTGACACAGCCATCGCTCACAACGGAAGATCCCCTTCCGTGTTCGGATCATAATCCGAGTAAGAGAGCGACTTGCTCCCCGCGCCCAGCGAACACCGGATCGTGCGCGCTGCCCTTCCTTTCTCTTTCAATAAAACTTGTGGTAAACGTCACGCAAGTGGGTTCTGTTTCCCTTCTGGTCCTAACATCAAGTACATCTGTGAATTAAATATGCAATTTTTTTAGGGCGTGTGCATTTATCAAGGCATACCATTTTTAGATCCTGAGTATTTTGAGAAAATACGTGTGTAAAAGTTTTTGAGACAAATCTCTCCCCATGTAGGTGTTGGGTTGGTATAGTAATATGTAGTTTACAATTTCAATTGGAGGAAGTTCTTCCCGTTACAATTTACTATTGGGAAACGCTCCCTTCATTTTTTACATGGCTCATAATATATGTCCGTGAAGCTTCATAGGACAATGCCATACAAACCAATGCCAGTTTCGGAGCAGGACGTATATTGGCCCCGCCCCAAAACATACACAAAAGAGCAGAGATAGTTGAAATGAGAGAAGACACGTTGTTCATTTCATCCAAACATTCAGTCGTGTTGGAACACGACACGTTGTCCGGGCGACAGTGGCATTTATACTGTGTTCGGTCAACGATGACGTGTTGTTTTTCTCTAGCCCGGCGCTTGATTCGAGTTGCCCTGACCCAGCCAAATTCTTATCAGTTAAGCAAATAGTTGGAGTCACCCTGACCCGGCCAAAGTCCTGTCAGTTACGCACCTTCCAAATGTTTCTATTTTTAGTCCACAATACCAGCTGCCATTAATCATGAGTCCAGAAGAAATGCAATGGCTTGGCAAAGCCACCAGAGAGCAGTGTGGGCATCATTTTAAGAGGAATTGTAGAGAAACAATGCGAATTTTCAAGCACTTAAAAGCCAAAATTCAAGCACTTTTCAATACTTGAACACATTAATTAATTCAATCATATAAGGATTTCAAGCACCCGTACGAACCCTATCACCCTCTTTGGTCCCCACAAAACTAGAGTTGATGCTGAACTTATCGGAACACAATTCCAAAAGTAAGTAAGTAAGCGAGCTAACGACAAAGAAATCTTCTAATTATTCTCTAAAGGCAATCAAATAATTGCTTTTTTTTAAATAACAACATCTAATCATTACTTTGAATCCCCCTTTGATGAAGTGCATTCGGAGAGCAAGCGGCGTTTAAATGATTAGGTTGTTGAGTCATTTTGAGGGTTTATTACCTGGTGTCAGCCTCTAGGGGCTTGTCAGGATGGACAACTTTTCCATATTTGGCACTAAAAGAACAGGAGTGAGACAAGATGACAAAATGAAGAGAATGCAAATAAAAAAACAATGACAAATGACATAAAAGCATATAAACAGGAATGAAAATGGCTGCCCTGTTATCATGTCTACATAACAAAATGAATGAACAAATGATACAGTGTACTCAAGATTCCTTAAAGGGTCGGTGTGTATTATCTGACCACTAGATGTAGCAGTGATGTGTAGTGTTGTGCAAAGAGAGATAGTTCTAAAATGGACAGTGTGTGGTATTTAGTGCCTCCTAGTGGTAAAAAAAACTTTCATTGAAAAAAGAAGAATTCATTTGAATACTTGGCAGAAATACATGAACTATCATACTAAAGTTAATTTTTATGAACAAAAAAGTATATAGTTCGAGAAATTTACATTTCCTCATGTTGAAGTTTTTGAGTTTTTCCTTGCCCTCATGTTGGTTTCAGATCAGGGGATGGTGTCAAAATAGTCTGTAGTTTGCAATATTCTGTGGTCTGTGCGTCTCTTTGAGACTCCCTGTGATTAAGGGCCAAACAAATAAACAGGACTAGACTTAACTCATCCTGAGGTTTTTGAGTTTTTCCTCGCCCTCATGTAGGTTTTAGATCAGGGCATGGTGTCATAATAGTCTGTGGTTTGCAATGATCTTTGATCTGTGCAGCGCTTTGAGACTCTTTGTGATTAAGGGCGTCACAAATAAATATGACTTGACTTGACTTTGACATAGTGAAATCCTTACCTAGAAGTCGCTGCCATGTTTTGCTGCCACCTTGCTGCTTGCATTAGACATAACACAGATTATGGCAAACTACAGACCATTATGACAGTAGCCCCTGATCTAAAACCGACATGAAACCACGCTCCAATGCAGGAGCTTCTCCATTTGGATTTTGACGTGTGGCAGTAGGCTACAATCCAGGGTGTCGCCATATGCAGGCAATACACAAAGAGGTAAGTATTAGTTTCAGGAGCGAGCAGCAGCAAGTCAACTGCAGGAGAGAGAGTGGGAAAGGTGAGATGGCACAACATTCAGGTAACTTAAAATTAGTTTTACCTGGTTATTTCAGTATGAGAAATTATTTTCCCCCCATTTTCCACTTATTGAAACATAAATATTTTGTTTGTTTGTTTGTACATGATTCAAATTGAATCTTTTCTTCCGGCGCCGTCACGAATGGCAGCCACTCCAGCAGCTCCCGTGTTATTTTCGATTGTTCTCAGCTCAGGGATGCTGCTGGAAATGTGAATTTCCCTTCGGGGATGAACAAAGTATCTATCTATCTATCTATCTATCTATCTAACAGTGTCATCTAGTGGTCAAATATTACACACCGGGGCTTTAAAACAAAGGAAAAATTCAAACTATGGAAAATCAAAGTGAACAAACCGCACCTTTTTTCTTAATATGATTTGCCTTTCACGAGGTATTTGGTTACCAGCAAGATGTCGGACAAATCTGTCAGCTCCCTCTAGGTGTGGTTCATGTAATGTAAAATGAATAATTTCTCAACCTACCAGTATTTTTAAAAAAAACAATTTTTTTAGATAGTTCATGTATGTTTGCTTATTATTCAAATAGATACGTTTTTTCTTTCACAAGTTCCATCGTTTACCACTCGAAGGTGCTAAAAAATACACACTGTCCCTTTTAGTGACAAAAAAGCAATAATTATAAATCCAATTCAAATCCTTCCCAGGTTTTTAACAACTGTATCAATTTTTTATATCCTAAAATTTGTAAACCACATACAACAAAACAGAACAAGAATCCACTGTTCAGGTTACATAGGATTATGAACACCAACACCTCATCCGGATGGACTCTGAAGTGAACCTTTGAATTCCATGGAGATTCCCTTCATCAGTCTTTATACCACACTACACTAAAGCTTTACTGTGTTTCCAACAATTTGTGAGGTCATCGTTTGATTTCTGACGACTTAAAGTCGAAACATTCACAAGTGGGATTTTTTTCCCAGAGTGTGCAGAGTAAAAACTGATCCCTAAAACACAAAAATAATGTAACCCTCATGACTTCCATGAATATCACTAGAAATCCTAAAAAGGGACTTACTGTTCATTCACGACAAAGATGCAGTTGTCCTGGGACGGAGCTCCTGATACAGGGTGCTTGCACGTCACCTTTCGCTCATTGTGGCTGGAAAAGAAAATGAAAAGTGTTGAAAAACAGACAATATATCTTGCAAAAAAACATCGGAAACAATGATTGTATGACATATTGGGCTATGCCTAGACTAGAGCGTTTGCAAAATGGAAGAAGATTTCATAGCTTATAAATCATACTTAGAAGTGTATTCTACAATCCCAATCGATATGTCAAAAGAGAGCCACAAGGATAATCCATCGTGCCGGTTACAAAGATAACACCTATGCACTTTTCTGGAAAATCATTTTATTAAAATTTACCGATCTGGTTCACCTTAAGACTGTCATGGTTACCAATGTGAATCACCCGCTCATTTGGCTCCCTGTCCCTATTTAAACCCAGTCCTGTCACTCTCCTGTTGTCAGTCCATCTGCGGACCTCTGTTGATACAAGGCAAGCCTTTTTGGACCCTGACTGTCCCGTTTTTGCACTCGTTTTTACACCTGCCCGTTCCTGATCTCCCCGTTTGTCTCCGGCTACGACCTGTTTTTGATCCCGACCACCTCTAGAGCAGAAGTGGTCGGCTTCCAACCCGTTTTTGATCCCGACTACGTCTACTCTCCCGTCCTGTCTTACGACTTGTTTCCTACCCCGACCATGTTTTTGCTCTCCCTACCGACCTGTTTTTCCGTCCCTGACACAGCCATCGCTCGCTACGGAAGATCCACTTCCGTATTCGGATCACAATCCAATTGCGAGAGCGACTTGCTTTCCGCGTCCAGCGAGCACCGGATCGTGGGCGCAGCCCTTCCTCTTTCTTTCAATAAAACTTGTGGTAAACATTACGTTATTGGGTCCTGATTCCGTTCTGGTTGTGACATAAAACAACCAATCATGTACAAGGCAATAAATAATCCCCTTCCTGGTCTCATTCAAAAACTGCTTTTGAACAGAGATGGGGAGAAGGGTTTTTACTTTCTATATGTAGAATAAAACTGTGGAAGGGGTTCAGGCAACGTCCACGCATATCTCATTTCAAAAAGCGCTTGGTAATAAATGGCGACAAAAACAATCTGAAGAGCTGACTAAGAAATGGAAACTATCGAGGCAACGTTGAGTAGTCGCGTAGGTAAGAAAGGTCACTTAGTAGTCCTGCCAGTTCCCTTTTGTTGGTCTGTCTGTGAATCTCTGTCTTTACACGGCAAGCCCTTTTTCGCCTGTCCTGTTTTTTGCTCCCGTTTGTCTCCCGCTACGCCCGGTTTTGATCTCGACCACGTCTGCTCTCCCGTCCCGAATTACGACCTGTTTTGATCTCGACCACGTCTGTTCTCCCGTCCCGAATAACGATCCGTTTTTTATCTCGACCACGTCTACTCTCCTCTCCTGGCTTTCGACTTGTTTCAGACTCCGACCACGTTTTTGCTCTTCTATCCGGCCTTGGCAACAGGCTAAGCAGGCATGGTGCCAGTCACTGTGTATTTTTCTTCGACACAAATTATGAATTCAGTCACTGCACACAAACGTAAAATATTGAAAAAAAGAGCAGCCGGCTGTGGACTCACCGCAAGAATTGCAGAAGGTGTAAAAAGGAAGGAAAAGGAGCTTGGAGGATGGGCTTTCCTCTGAGTGACTGCAAAAGTGATGCTAATGAAAGTAGCCGCTCAACAAAACGGCCTGCCTTTCTCTCCTCTTTTCTGTGATTCATCTCTGCACAGCAGTGCTTCTCTATTATCTCTCACTGCCCCCCTCGGAAGAAGAAATCCCCCCACCCCCTAAGATCGATCTTTTTGAAGTGATCGCGTAATATTCTATTATCTATCTACCTTGGTCATATCCCTCAAGAGGGTAGACAGACAGCAAGACAAACACATACAAAAACAAAGAAAATAAAAAAGGGATAAAGTAGAAAAAAACACTCACGAAATGTTTTGGACCATGGCCAACCCAAATGCTCAAACACCCAAAAGGGTTAAGCACCTCGACATTCAAGTTGGTCATTCTTTCGTCCCTCCAGATGAAAGGGGACACGAGAAAGCGGCCGTGTCAGGGTGACACAACACACTCTTCTGTTCAACAGCAGGGCCCGACAGCTTTCACTGGTTTACCCCTGCCGCATCATACAGGTGCCCTGCCCATCCCTTAGAACGCGTCCAAACATCCCACTATCCTTTTACAACACCTCTCCACTGAAGGATTTTATACATTTGACTATAAGGGATTTTATACAATTGAATACAAGTTACATTTATTGAATGCAATGAAGATTTTCACTGAGTGAGCTTCAGGTCTCGCTGATCCGAATGAGGAATGTTTAGTTTAGTTCTGTTGATAACAGAACTCTGACGCAGGACGGCAGGCACTGTTTGGAGAAGTTGTTTTGATAAGCGCTCTGCGGTTATGAGTTTTTCAGACATCAGGACGCTCTTCTCCGAGGTGTTTGGAGCCACGTGGGGGCTTTCCTGGCACGCCCATGGGAGGAGCTGGCACACCAGCTTGCGGAAAAAACGTTGGCCGAGAGGAGAAGCAAGGAGATCGAGAGAGGAGGCTTGACGGAGACTCGAGCGACACTAATTCGGCCATATTCGATGGAGTTCACTTAGTTAAATTGTTTAAGAAATTAAATCTGCCCCCGTGTGAAAATGCCGGTCTCTTGTTTATGTTTCCATCAAGAAACGAGAGCGCATTGTAAGGTGAATATAGGTTGTGTTTGGTTAATGGAGTCAGATAACGAATTCGAACAATTTGGTAAACGGTACATTTTAATATAATTAATTCCTAACACTACACAATCCGGGCAGCACGGCGGCGCAGTGGGTAGTGCATGTGCAGCACAGTTCTAAGGTCTTGGGAACGTCCTGTGTGGGTTCAAATCCAGCTACCGGACTTCCTGTGCGGAGTTTGTATGTTCTCCCCGTGCTTGCGTGGGTTTCCTCCGACATTCCAATGACATGCATTTCAGGTGGATTGGCCGGTCCAAATTGTCCCTAGGTGTGAATGAGCGAGTTGTCTGTCCCTGGTGTCCCCTGCCCACTGCCTGATGATTGCTGGGATGGGCTCCAGCACCCCCGCGACCCTACTGAGGATAAGCGGTGCAGGTAATGAGATGAGATGAGAGACTACACAATCCTTTCATCGGACACATTTGAGAAGTCGAATGCTTGTCATTAGGGTGGAATGGTGGCTCCTCAAGTCAAACAGTTGAGAACCACTGTTCTAGGGGTCATACGAAGGAATGGACATAACAATGAAAACTTGGATCAAGTCCCAAAAAGTGCCATCAATTCCGTGTCTGCATTTTGTTCACAGAGCAAACGGCGCTTGCCGTGGCGCAGCGGAGCACTCCAGGTGAATGTCAAGCAGCGATCCCAAACAACGACTGAATGCAGAACGCAACAGCACGACGCCGTGAAGACGCTTTCAAGGTTTTCCTAAAACGGTACAAGGGGAGCTAATCAAGAGTCTCCTCCGCCCTCGCTGAATATTCAAAACGACAAATGATCTCGCGTCTGTGACAAATCGACGCTCCGTTGCCGTGTCCTTCCACAAATACGAGCATCCGTCGTAAAGTCAAGTCAAGTCATGTTTATTTGTTTGGCCCTTAATCACAAAGAGTCTCAAAGGGCTGCACAGACCACAGATTATTGTAAACCACAGACTATTATAACACCATCCCCTGATCTAAAACCGTCATGAAGGCAAGGAAAACTCAAAAACCTTAAGATGAGTCGAGTAAAGTTAAGTCATGTTTATTTGTTACGCACTTTATCACAAGGATTCTTAAAAGGGCCACACAGACCACAAATTATTGCAAACCACAGACTATTATGACTCCATCCCCTGATCTAAAACCTACATGAGGGCAAGGAAAAAGTCAAAAACCGCAACATAAGTCAAGTCATGTTTTTTTGTGACGCCCTTTATCTCAAGGAGTCTCAAAGGGCTGCACAGAGCAAAGTTTATTATGACACTATCCCCTGATCTAAGACCGACATGAGGGCAAGGAAAAACTCAAAAACTTCACGATGAGTCAAGTCAAGTCAAGTCATGTTTATATGTGACGCCCTTAATCACAATGAGTCTCAAAGGGCTGCACAGACCACAGATTATTGCAAACTACAGACCATTATGACACAATCCCCTGATCTAAAACCTATATGAGGGCAAAGAAAAACTCAAAAACCTCAGTCAAGTCAAGTCATGTTTATTTGTTTGGCCCTTAATCACAAAGAGTCTCAAAGGGCTGCACAGACCACAGATTATTGCAAACTACAGACTATTATGACACCATCCCCTAATCTAAAACCTACATGAGGGCAAGGAAAAACTCAACCTTAAGATGAGTCGAGTCAAGTTAAGTAATGTTTATTTGTTACGCACTTTATCACAAGGATTCTTAAAAGGGCTGCACAGACCACAGATTATTGCAAACTACAGACTATTATGACACCATCCCCTGATCTAAAACCTACATGACAGCAAGGAAAAACTCAAAAACCTCATTCAGGTCAAGTCATGTTTATTTGTGATGCCCTTAATCACAAAGAGTCTCAAAGGGCTGCACAGACCAGAGATTATTGCAAACTACAGACTATTATGACAACATCCCCTGATCTAAAACATACATGAGGGCAAAAAAAAACTCAAAAAACCTCAACATGAGGTAAATCTCATGACCAGAACGGAATCAGGACCCAATTGTGTAACGTCTACCACAAGTTTTATTGAAAGAAAAAGGAAGGGTGTTCCCACGATCCGGTGTTCGCTGGTCACGGGAAGCAAGTCGCTCTCGTACTCCGATTGGGATCCGAACACGGAAGTGGATCTTCCGTAGCGAGCGATAGCGGTGTCAGGGACGGAAAAACAGATCAGTAGCCGGGACAGGGTGAGCCAAGACGTGGTCGGGGTCGGAAAGGAGTCGTAAGCCAGGACGGGAGAGCAAACGTGGTCAGGATCAAAACGGGGTGTACCCGGAGACAGACGGGAGCAAAAACGGGATAGGTGGGAGTCAGGGTCAAAAAAGGCTTGCCTAGTATACACTGAGGTTTGCAGACGGACTGACAACAGGGGATGACAGGACTGGGTTCAAATAGTGACAGGGAGCAAATCAGAACACATGGTAAGCTTTCTCTCCTGCTTTGATCTCTTTGATCTCCGGCAAAACGAACATAAAATGCGACCAGGGTTGGGTAGGGTTACTTTAACTGGATTACTTTCAATTACTTTTGGATGACTCCAATACCAAATATGCTAATGAAAGACAAAAGAAACTAAATATGAATAAAATGATGACTCACAACACGTGGTAAGCTTTCTCTCCTGCTTTGATCTCTTTGATCTCCGGCAAAACGAACATAAAATGCGACAGAAACAAAATGAAAATAAATCCAAACAGCTTGCCAACATCATTTTTGCCGTTCCATGTATTCCGTTACTCCTCAAGCCTGCAAAAAATTTAGTCATTTTATTCATATTTAGATTATTTTGTCTTTTATTAGCATATTTGGCATTGGAGTAATCCAAAAGTAATTGAAAGTAATCCAGTTAAAGTAACCCTACCCAACCCTGACTATACATTTGTGGCTATGCCAGACACACTGGATCTGTTGATATTATTCAATGACAGTTATTCATCAGATTTCCACGTTTTTGGCACATGAGGTGAAGATAGTTCACGTCCGCAAAGCATTCGTTCATTCAGAATGAGAAAAAGATGAGAGTATGCGGCAGGGTGAAGATGAAACGAAGAGAGGAGCGAGGGCTGAATCTTTCAAAAAAGAGAGGGGGGCACTGTGCTGCACCCACAGCCACCCTATTCCTGCTTGGGGCTGCAGTTGTCATGGTTACCCATCTGCAGACGCAAATGGATGTGCCTCTGTCACACATAACCTAGCATCTTCTCACACCCACGTTCGGCTAACCCCTATACACAAAAGCAGACAACCGGTGCATAGCGTGCATGTCGATGGTAATTGCGTGACAAAAGACAAATCGATTTATCAGGGATGTTCATTCTCCAGTACACAAAGATCCCATTTATACCGTATTTCACAGACAACGAGGCAAACCCAACAAAACCCAAATTGGCCAGGTTTCTGAACGTGCGCCTTATAGTCCAGTGCGCCTTATGTGTAGACAAAATCAGAAATGGGTGATGATCGATTCATTTCATCGCTGACCACAATTGCAAGTACCGTAAATTCCAGACTATAGAGCGCACCTGATTATAAGCCGCACCCACCACATTTTAAGAGGAAAACCGATTTTGTACATACACAAGCTGCACCTGTATATAAGCCGCATAAGGTTTGATGCAGACCTGCAGAGTCCGGGTCCCTTTGAAAGTAATCGAAGGAAAAAAAGTGTATATTTTCAAAGGAAATATAGTCCGGAATTTACGGTATTTGAACATCCTGCTATTTTGCCATTTCTCCCACTTAGAAATCATGGAGGGGTCTGAAATTGTCATTGTAGGTGCATGTCCAGTGTGAAAAAGAATAGAGTGATTCATAATCCTACTTTCGATTGTCTGCTCTGCCCCGGAGTAACACGCGTGATCACTTTATGTGTAACGGGTGTAATAATAACTTTTGTTTTGTTGAAATTCCAGCTGAGATAGCTTGAACAGTTTGTGTATAAGTGTCCTGCGACGACCAGTCCAACAGTGCCACCTGCTGGTATGGGGTAAGGTTTAGTTTAGCCTCTGATTTTATAACCGGAATGCAGATATTGTTAGCAGCCACGATCTTTTGGTGCTCGGCAAAAAGTTAATTGACAATATACAAAAAACAACTGACAAATCTTGCAACATACACAGTAATGTAATCGATGTTGTCAAGCTGTTTGGATTTATTTTCGTTTTGTTTCTGTCCCCATTTATGTTAGTTTTGCCGTACATTGTACTCGACTGAAAGGCTAATTTCCCTCATCGGCGGCAGTGGCTCGTCTTGGGATCAAGAGATCGCAGTTCGAATCCCGGCTACTCCGTGTTACATGTCTAAGTGTCTTTGGGTAAGACACTGAACCCCTAATGCCCCCAATAAGCAGGTTAGCGCCTTACATGGCTAAAAGGCCGCTATTGGAAATGTAAAGCACATTGTAAAGCGCTTTGGGAAGTCTCGACTTGAAAAGCGCTATATAATCGCAGATCATTTCATTTCATAGATGTTGAGAACCGGCGGAGGTGCTAACCACATGGTGTGTGTATGTTGTGTCGCTCATTGCAGGTAAATTGTTCCCGTTTTTTTTATACTCGTTATTGTAATTATTTCTATTTTCACAAAAATATCAAAAGGATGATGTTGGTTAAAATTCAGTTTAAAAAATATGTCGAGTTGAATTCATTGTACAACTTAAAACCACTATACGATCACTTGTTAAAAGTATCTTGTTAAAATGTATGTAAAAATTATTGTAATGGTTGATTTTCTGAACTGTATTGTATGTCAACTAAAAGAAAACTGTTTGATATACTTTGAGCAGTCTCCAGCGCGCTGCTAACGATGTTGAGAACCAGCGTAGGTGCTAACCACATGGTGTGTGTGTATGTGTCTTGTGGACACTGATGAATGTGACATGAAGTGATAATCATGTAGAATATTCTATATGATGTTTGTGCATTTCCTCCAAAACGAATGAAAAAGAACCCAATTTAGCACAGGCTACACGCTTTTTTTGAGAGTAACTAAATCAAAACAAAAGTTGGTCACACTTCCCAAGCATAATTGGCTGAAAACGAAAATTGGAGAAAATGAGAAATTGGAGATAATGGACAAACAATGAACATAATGTTCTTGCTCTAAAATGACGGTCCGGTGTGTTCATTAAATTAGTAAATTCACAATTTCCGTATTGTTTTATGATAACAGCAGTTTTACTTGGAACAAATCAAGGAAGACAACGAAAATGCAAAGTGAGGAAAATGAGATTGGAACAATTGGAGGAGTCAGTGTGTATTATTTAGCGCCGCTTAGTGGTAAAACAAGTCATTCGTTAAGAAAAAAATAATAATAAAAAAAACCAATAACAATATTTATTTGAATCATAAGCAAAGGTAAAATATCATAAATATGCAAAATTTCTTTTTGAAATAAACGCAGGTCAAGGAGTTTGCAATTATTTGACATAACATCCATCCATCCGTCCATTATCTGCACCACATATCCTCAGCAGGGTCGCGGGAGTGCTGGAGCCCATCCCAGCTATCTTCAGGCAGAGGGCAGGGGACACCCTGAACTGGTTGCCAGCCAGTCTCAGAGACCGACAATTCACTCGCTCATTCTCACCTAGGGACAATTTGGGCCAACCAATTAACATGCATGTCCGGAGGAAACCTACGCAAGCACGGGGAGAACATGCAAACTCCACACAGGACGTTCGATCTTATGACCTCAGAACTGTGCCTCACACGCGCTAACCACTGCCGTGCTGCCCTTGACATAACATGAGCCCCCCAAAAACAAGTCTTTTTTCACTTCTTTTTTTAGTCATGTATTACTTTTTTTAACTTTCTTTTATCATTTTACTTCTTGTTTTTTCTCATTTTTTTCTTTTTCCTTTTGGTGCATTGACATTTCTTTTCATTTTGTTTTATTTATTTCCCTTTTTTCCCCATTGTATTTCCTTTTTTTATTTTTTTGCTCGTTTCCTCAAAGCGGTAGTGTTGGTTAGTACGGTAAAAGGAGGTAAAAGCAGTTTTATGCTAATTCAAATTTTCCCGATGACGTCCACTAGATGGCGACAAAGTAGATAGATGTCTATATGTCTAGATAGATAGATAGATGTCTAGATAGATAGATGTCTAGATAGATAGATGTCTAGATAGATAGATAGATAGATAGATAGATAGATAGATAGATAGATAGATAGATAGATAGATAGATAGATAGATAGATAGATAGATATCTAGATGGTTAGATAGATGTCTAGATAGATACATGTCTAGATATATAAATGTCTAGATAGAAAAATGTCTAAATAGATAGAAAAATGTCTAAATAGATAGATAGATGTCTAGATAGATAGATGTCTAGATTGAGAGATAGATAGATGTCTAGATAAATAGATAGATGTCTGGATAGATGGATGTCTAGATAGATAGATGTCTATATATATATATATATATATATAGATATATGATTAGATAGATGTCTAGATAGATACATGTGTAGATAAAAAGATGTCTAGATCGAGAGATAGATAGATGTCTAGATAGATGGATGTCTAGCTCGAGAGATAGATGGACAGATAGATAGATAGATGTCTAGATAGATAGATGTCTAGATAGATTGATAGAGATAGATAGATCGAAAGATCGAGAGATAGATAGATGTCTAGATCGAGAGATGGATAGATGTCTAGAATGATAGATGTCTAGATAGGTGGATGTCTAGATGTCTAGATAGATAGATAGATAGATGTCTAGATAGATAGTTAGATAGATAGATTGATAAATAGATACATTGATAAATAGATACTTTATTCATTCCCGTACGGAAATTTACACTTCCAGCAGTATCCTTGTGTTAAAAAATAAAAATAAAAGACATGGATATAGAATACAAAAATTCCCAATACAGCGTGTTAATAAAGTATCACCTAAAGCAGGGATAGTGTCCTGAAATCATTAAAAATCTTTTAACGGTACAATGCAATACAGTATAGAAGAAATATTATTTTTAAAATTATAATTTGACTTTACGTAAATTATTCATTTAAAAAATTATAGAATAAAGTCTTTATATTTGTTTACTAGGTTTGTTTTTTCTGTTAGCAATGCATAATAATATGAAAATAAATAAATAAAGGTTTCCACTTGCTGGGTTTTAACAATTTCGGGACCTTTTTGGAACTTGAAGCCCCGCGGAAAACCCCGGATTACTGAAACTGTAATTGATAAATAACACCCAGCAAAAATAATCCATTCAGTCCCCACCGTTTGAGATTTGGAAGTGTTTCACGGCTAATTTTGAGTTGTCTGCTTTCCTTGAACTGCAATTGTTTCACCGACCTGGATAACGGAGCTTAAAAGGCTGATTGACACAATTCCATAATTCGAGTACGGCAAAGAGATTTCCTCGTTGTGACAGGGGTAGGATTTAGCACTCGCGAGCCTCACAGAGCTGAATTATTAATTCCTTCATTGAAGTATGACTGAGTTCCGTTGAGAAATGAAGGCTGGATTCAAAAGAAGCGCTCCCGTTAAACCGCGGAGTCATGCAATAAAAATATTACAGGAACAAGTGATGTACCGCCCTTCTTCAGCGCAAGCTTCGTTTCCTTCTCGTTTGTTGACTCTAAGACTATGTTTACGGAGTCCGCCAGACCTGAAAAGTGCTATATAAATGCAGAAGATTTACATTTACGATAAACCACAGAGAAAGTTCGTACCCAGGCATACGTGACAATGTCCCTAGTAAGTGTTTTATAATGTTCACAGTTCACGGGTCCTTTAACCAACAGGGATTTCAGGGTACCGCTTCCTGGGGTGTGTATTGTGCAAGTACAGCATGACGGCCAATGTCCCTTTCCAGGTCGCTGTTTGGGTTTATGAAACAGTACTGGTTTCCATGTTTACCAGTAGCAGGAGAAGGTTCTTGATCTGACTCTGATACAGCAACTTCATCTGGTCACTGTTTTTTTTTCATCTGTTTAAAGTGCTCTTAACCCCTTTACATTCAGGCCGTCATACTCAATTTGTAGAAACACCTTGCAGAGTTGTTGTTTATTTATCTAGCAATAAAGATGCCAGACGAGCTATCTTGCGACTTAGCTTTGCATGGAAATTTGTTTTGGGGAGCTCCTGCACAGAGATTTAAAGGTTATGACCATCTTCTGCTTGGTCCTTTTCCAATCCGAAACACAGAAGCCACATGACAAGAATATCGTGAGCGGGATGACCATTTAAGGATGGTTCAACTGGCGGGACTCCATTTCCTTGCTGCATTATGTCTTAGCAGACATCTGGCAGAAAGGGGCCAGCAGTCTTGCTCTCGTACGCTCGAAGGTATGCTTTTGTACAAGCACGGTAGCATGCTATGGCATCACCTTTTGAAGGCTATTACAATATGTTAAAGCCAAAGTCCATTACCTGCACCGCTTATCCGGCTAGCTTGGTGTGATAGCTTGCTGAAATTTAAAGTAGCTCTTGCCTCAGCTAAGGCATCGTTTTTCTCTAAGGGGTTCCAGAATGACCAGGCCAAAATGTCAGGGCCAGAACGGAAACAGGACCCACTCGCGTAACGTTTCTCACAAATTTTATTGGGAAGAAGGGAAAGGATTGCACACACGATCCGGTGATCGCTGGTCGCGGGGAGCAGGTTCTGTGGCGAGCGATAGCGGTGTTGGGAGTGGGAAAAAACATGTCAGGAGAGCAAAAAAAACGTGGTCGGGATCGGAAACAAGTCGAAAGCCAGGAGAGGAGAGTAGACGTGGTCGAGATAAAAAATGGATCGTTATTTGGGATGGGAGAACAGACGTGGTCGAGATCAAAACAGGTCGTAATTCGAGACGGGGGAACAGACGTGGCCGAGATCAAAACAGATCGTAGCGGGAGACAAACAGGAGCCAAAACGGGACGAGCGAAAAAGGGCTTGCTGTGCAAAAACAGAAATTCGCAAAGGACCGACAAAAGGGGACTGACAGGCCAGAATTCAAATACTGACAAGGGAGCCAATCACTCAAAAAGATGCAGCTGGCGCCACACGGGCGCGGCCAATTGGGCGCCATGGCAACCGTGACACAAAATGGATGTTGCATTGGGTATCAACAGACAATACGCAGTCAACATTGACAATAAATAGGAGTAGTAACTGGAGTTGTGCAAAATGTCCACTTGACAGCAACAAAAAAAGTGAAAATAATGCACAATTTGATGCAAGACTCTAGAAAAGCCATAAAGTCACTAAAATCAACTCTTATTTTATCTCCTAAAGGTCGTTTAACCTCAAAAACCGCCTCTAAATGGTCAGCAAATGCTACATTTTTTTGCATAGAAAGCAAAAAAAAACATTCCAAAGCATGTCATCCGACATTTCCAAACACCCTTCTTAAGAAATGCACTCAAACTTAGGACAAGTATTTTTGAGTATTAGTGGAATACAAAAGCGTATAAAATAGTATATAACTTCACTCCATCCCTTATCTTAAATAACGACAACCTCGAGAAGATCTTGTATTACATCCTGACAAGATTTTATCAGGAGCTCTTTAGTCATCGTTGGAGAAATCACAAAAATGTTGAGCGGCCAGATAACGCTGACAAACTGCGCTCTATTACGAGCTAAAGTGAACTCGTGGTGATAAACACATTTTGTGCGATAAATGATACTTGAAATAACAAAACACTGCCTACGTCTTATTTTCATAGTCAAATGAAAAAACTAATACAATTTAGATTTTTTTTTTTTACATATTACTGGAAAATAAATCTCAAAATTGAAAATGTTTATTGTTTGTTATGTCACACATAATTTTGCTCATTTTAAGGTTGTTCATATTAAAACACAGACAGAAGTAAAAAATATATACAAACTGTCACGGTTGCCATGGCGCCCAATTGGCCCCGCCCGTGTGGCGCCGGCTGCAGCCTATTGACAGATTGGCTTTCCCACTATTTAAACCCTGTCCTGTCAATCCCCTTGTGTCAGTCTGTCTGCGAATCTCCGTGTGTTCAAGGCAAGCCTTTTTTGACCCTGACCCCCGCCTGTCTGTTTTGCTCCAGTTTGTCTTCGGCTACAACCCATTTTGATCCCGATCACGTCTGCTCTCCCGTCTTGGCTTACGACTCGTTTCCAACCCCGTTCAAGTCTGCTCTCCCGTGGCTTATGACTCGTTTACAACCCCGACCACGTCTTGGTCTCCCGTCCCGGCTACCGACCCGGTTTTTTCCGTCCCCTACACCGCCAACGCTCGCCACGGAGGATCCATTTCCGTGTTTGGATCACAAGCAGAGTACGAGAGCTCATGGGCGCACCCCTTCCTCGTTCCATCAATAAAACTTGTGGTAAACGTTACGCGAGTGGATCCTGATCCTGTTCTGGGTCCTGACACAAATAAGAAATATGAAACTTATATAGGTCGGGTAGGGTTAGATTTTCTTTTGTGGTGCAAAACAATATAATCAAGTATTTCATTTTATAAGGTTGTGAAGTTATTTCTTACCATGATAAATGTATAGTAATTCATATTCAGTTACAGTTACAAATGAACGTTAAAAACTAATATGAAATGCAGTCAATGGTCATTTTATCTCATTTGGTTGAATTAGATAGATAGATAGATAGATAGATAGATGTCTAGATAGATGTCTAGATGTCTAGATAGATAGATGTCTAGATAGATGTCTAGATGGATAGATGTCTAGATAGATGTCTAGATGTCTAAATAGCTAGCTAGATAGATGTCTAGATAGATGTCTAGATAGATGTCTAGCTAGATAGATAGATAGATGTCTAGCTAGATAGATGTCTAGATAGATGTCTAGATAGCTAGCTAGATAGATAGATAGATGTCTAGATAGATAGATGTCTAGATAGATAGATAGATAGATGTCTAGATAGATAGGCGTCTAGTTGTCTAGATAGATAGATACTTTATTCATTCCCTTCGGGAAATTCACATTTCCAGCAGTATCCTTGTGTTGAAAAATAAAATAATAAATTAAAAGATATAGAATACAAAAATACCCAATATAGCGTGTTGATACAGAGTATTTAAATAGTGCTACGGAAAATACACACTGTCATAAGAATAGGGTAATATGCAAAAGTGGGGGTGGGGTTTAATGTGGGCTTTTACTCCCCGAGGTGGAGTTAAAGAGCCTCATGGCATGAGGAGAAAATAATCTCTTCAGTCTGTCCGTGGAAAGAGACTGTGACAGCAACAAAGTGAACTGGTACAGAAAATCAATCATAAACAGGTTTTTAAAGAAACTTAACCCGCCGGCAGGTCGTCATACTGTCGATAAACAAAGTCCTGTCTGTACCATGTCAGCAGTCACTGAAATATGTCATGCCACCTAACATTGGAAAGGGCAAACTCTTGGGATTCAAGACTCATCTACTCATCACAGAAACATCGCCATCAGTACGAAATAAGATAGCCCAAAACTATAAAGCCAATCAATATAACTCACCCCAAAATCCATTCATGAAACGATTATACACAAACATGATCTAGTTACCAGCACGGCGGGGTAGTGTTTAGCGCGTGTGCGATACAGTTCTGAGGTCATGGGATCGAATCCTCCTGTGCGGAGTTTGCATGTTCTCCCCGTGCTTGCGTGGGTTTCCTCCAGGCACTCCGGTTTCCTCACACATTCCCAAAAACAAGCAAGTCAGGTTAATTGGCCGGTCCATTTTCTCCCTAGTGAGTTGGGCTGGCAAGCAGTTGAGGGTGTCCCCTGCCCACTGCCCGAAAATAGCTGGGATGGGCTCCAGCACCCCCGCGACCCTACTGACCCTCTCTAGTACGTGCCACCTTGAACTTAAACCGACAAAATGATGCGATCATATATTAAGGAGCCGGCCCACGTCTGAATTGCGCTTGACAGTAAAACAAGATTGAGCACAAAAGAACAGATGCACCTCGTGAGACCAGGGCAACCCTTATCTTGCATTTGAGCTCGTTAGCTTAGATTTATAGCCTTGCTACAGAGGAATTGCCGTTTCCAGTGATGAATGAAGACCTCTGAGCCATTTCAACAGAATGAATTTGTAGAGCGAGACAATTAAGCCACGCAGTGCCCGTGCCAAGCTTGGCAAATGGAAAGCATTGTTGAGTTAAAGCCTTCCTGAACCCTGCAGGTGAAGCCCCCCCCCCGACACCCTCCCTTCATGCGACAAATTACCGTAAATTCCGGACTATAAGCCGCTACTTTTTTCCAAAATGTTCAGCCCTGCGGCTTATTCAGTGAAGCGGCCAATTTATGTAATTTTTCTAACTGCCACCAGCGGCACTCGAGTACAAAAGGTAAGATTTAGACCGGTGGAATAAGTGCGCCGAGGTAGACGGCATTCTCTTAGTTTGCGTACGAATTTTCAGTCTGACAAAGGTTCTATCCGATAATGAGGAGGTCGCCCTTGATGGCGGCAGTTATAAGGAGAAAGATGAGGACGGTTAACCGTGAATTTCGCAATTGCGGTATGGCTTTTTTAACAGATACGCATGATGCGTTGCGAGCGTGTTATTAGTAGCGCGTTGGTACCTTTCACAGGCACGGTTTGGGATGAAAATGATATTATTATTATCAAAGCTTTGAAAACTCTCTCGGTGTACCGTCTTTCTTTGTAAATATGTGTAACCATGTATAATATGTATTTGCAACTGTATATTTTTGTAATGTATTTATTTTAGAGACTTATTGTGATATGTTTTCTACGAGCGAATCAAAAAGAAGGGGCGGAGCAAACGCGGGCTGACGGGAAGTGGGATGAAGCTGAGTTAAATCTGTTTGTTGTTGCAGCGGACAATAGTGGATACCGGTATATATTTTTCCCACCCTTAACTTTGGAAATATACTTTTTTTTTCATTGGATTACTTTCAACGGGACCCGGACTTTAAAGGTCTGCATTAAATTCTAATTACAGGTATCATTTTCCATTCATGTTGCCGAGTGTGGTGTTTGGATTGTATACTATATTTATAGTTACAATCGCGGCACCTAGTCAAATTTGGGATAAGCTTTTGACTTTACTACATGTTTCAATGAGGGCGCATGCGGCTTATATACAGGTGCGGCTTGTATAAGGACAAAACCAATAATGCCCATAAAATGTAGTGCGTGCGGCTTATAATAAGGTGCGCTCTATAATATGGATTTTACGGTAAATCGTTTTGTAATTCTTGTTGTGTTAACCAGAACCATCAAATGCAGGGATCAGAATTTTCCGCGGATCCGCGGATTTCCGCTGTTTTTGAACCCCAAAAGCATTCCGACTTTTTCACTTTTTCTCTTGCGTAGCAAACAAATTCTAAATCCGACTGTCTCACTCTTTCCTTTATTGCTCTGGCGCACCGTGGCGGCCGTTAGAAAAATTGGCCGCATTGTTGCCCTGCTTTATTCCTGGACCCTGGCTATTTCAGCTGAAAATGAAAATCTCCATTCTGATCCCTGCAAATGAGAGGCAGAAACCTAGAGGAAAGGCTGAATGAAGAACTACACATACAGGGTTCCTACATGCCAAATTCAAGCCCTTTTTAAGGACTTTCAAGGCCAAACTTCTAATTTCTCCATTAAAAGTAGCTCAGGAGGTGGATCGTCCGTCTTGGCACCAAAGTGTCCTTAAGAAAGACACTGAACCCCCTATTTGCATTAGTGAATGGTATTAGTGTGTGTGAATGAACAAAGTGTGAAGTGTATTGTAAAGCACTTTGGAGGTCCTCAGTGACTGGTCAAGGGCTATATGAATGCAGTCCTTTTACCATATATCTGTGATTTTATTTTAGGATATTGAATAAATAGCAGGTATATTTTTTAAGAGGAATATTTCCTTACGTACCAAAATGTCAGTAATATGTAGTGAAGTTATATTCTATTTTATAGGCTGTTTTATTCCACTTATACTCAACAATACTTGTCCTAGGTTTGACCTCAGCCTTGAGTGCATTTCTTAAGAAGGGTGTCTAAACCCCTTTGCTTTGTCTTTTTTTTCCGTCTGTGCGGATAAGTCATTGTTATCACCTCGCCTTGGGGGGGTAGGGCGATGACCTATTACCCTCCTCCCATTCTTCATCCATGGTTGGGAAATTTGCATCGACAACGGCGCGGACCAATCAGCCAGAGGCTTGGTCATGGGGTGTGAACATTTGATAGGCATGAATTATAACAGAGGAACACCCGGAAACCCCCTCGTCTTTCTACACACGATTGTAATTGGCAAGGAAGAAAGATCTGATGCGTTCAACTCTTTGATTCGGCTAATAAATTAATATGTGGACTATACTCGGCTCAATAACTTCTCCGACTTTTGGGCATGCTCCAACTGTAAAGGTTTGGACAAGACACGTGAAGTGTCTTCGTAGGCAGATTTCAGTTTAATAAATACTAGAACCTTACAGTTGCTTACATTTTCAGTTGCAGGAAGTTTCTTTCCATTATAATTTACACTGTTAAACACTACCTAGGGTTCGTACAGATTTTTTGTAGCCTAACAAGCACTATTTAAGGACTTTCAAATCCAATTATTCAATTCTCTAGCATTATTAATAGAAGAATTTTTTTGTAAATCATGTATTTTGCAGGTCCATGAATATATCTGCGGGTTACAGATGTGATTTTTGATATTGTGTGGGCATTTATGAAGACATATGATTTTTCGATTTTGAGTAAAATTGCGAATATATTTGTGGATATGAACACTAAGTGTGTAAATATTTTTGAGACAAATCTCTCCCCATATAGTGTCAGGACCAGAATAGAGACAGGACCCACTTGCGTCAAGTTTCTCTCAGTTTTATTGGACAAAAAGGAAAGAGTTGCACCCACGTTTCGGTGATCGCTGGGCACGGGAAGCAGGTTGCTCTGAACGCGGAAGTGGGACTTCTGTGGCGAGCGATGCCGGTGTCGGGAAAGGAAAAACGGGTCAGTAGCCAGAACAGTAGAGCAGAAACGTGGTCAGGATCAAAAAAGGGGTCGAAGCCGGGGAACAGACAGGAGCAAAAAAAACAGGTGGGAGTCAGGGTCGAAAAAGGCTTACCTAGAGTAAACTGAGGTTCGCAGATGGACTGACAAAAGGGGACAGACAGGAGTGGGTTTAAATAGGGACAGGGAGCCAATCAGAGTCCGAGGCAGTTGGCGCCAAAGGAGCGTGAACAGGTCATGACATATAGGTGTTGGGTAAAATGACAGTAATATGTAGCATATATTTTCAGTTGCAGGAAGTTTTTCCCATGACAATTTACCAATGGGAAATGCAACATTAATTTTTGGCATGGCCCAAAACAAATGTCCATCATTGATACATAAACCTTGCTCAAAAATAAGGGTGGCGAACAGTGTAATATCACGTGCTCATGCTCGCTGTTTTCTTTTATTCCAGGATGAAAATGGTTACAATAAGAAAAAGACTTTTTCAAATATAGGGCAGCACGGCGGCGCAGTGGTTAGCGCGTGTGCAGCACAGTTCTGAGATCATGAGATTGAACCTCCTGTGTGGAGTTTGCATGTTCTCCCCGTGCATTTTAGGTTGATTGGCCGGTCCAAATTGTCCCTAGGAGTGAATGAGCGAGCAAATTGTCTGTCCCTGTGAGCCTTGTGATTGGCTGGCAACCAGTTCAGGGTGTCCCCCTGCCCGAGGATGGCTGAGATGGGCTCCAGCACCCCCAGACCCTACTGAGGATAAGTAGTGCAGATAATGGATGGATGTATGGATGTTTCAAATACGTTCCAAATACCAAAAGATAGTTTATTCAGGCTCATCCAAGAATTAATCGTTTTCAAACTTGGACGTGAAACACACAAAAGCACAAGCAGCCCGCATTGAGGTGTTTGAATGCTAATTGTGATAACGGATTAGGATTGCCCTCGTCTTTGTTCTTGTCCTTGCTTGCTCTCCACAGGGAGCCGCGTCTACGCTGACCCATGCAAACAAAAATAGACTTTGTGTTTCGTCTTAAGAAGAAGAAGCAGCACAAAGTGTCATGTTGTTTGCTCCATATGCATATCTATTATATCCATGATGAAGGGATAGGGCAGGGGTCTCCAACGTACTGCCTGCTGGCACCTGAGTGCCCCCTAGGGACAGTTGAGGTGCCGGTGGTCCTGTTCTGAAAATAGCTCATCGCCCTAACCCCGCCTTGCATGGCTGACTCCCTATTGGTGTGTGAGTGTGTGTGTGAATGGGTACTGACAAAATTAAGTACTCGTAAAAACTAGCATAGAAAATGCCTGAGACAACTGCTCAAGTAGACCTATGCTACTGTACTTCAAATATGTTATTAGAAAAAGAAAATCTATGGCTGTGTCCTTGTGTCACAATAATTGCTAATTCCTGATGATAAAATGTTTAGTTGGGACATTTACCGACATGTGTACCGAAAAGAAAATCAAGCATTGTTTTCTGTTGGTCAATCACATCCAACTTCTGCGTGCAATAATGCTTGTCTGCACTTACTGCAAGAACAAACACTGATCACTTTATCATTTGATTAAAAATATTTGTTAACATTTGCCACAGTTGCCTTTATAAAATTGGATGCAGTGAAATTAAATTAAATTAGATTATGACTCACTTAACTTTTTTCTAACATATTCAGAAAATAACAAATTGCTTAATACAAACCAAAACAAGTCACGTTTTTATCCAAGTAGTTTGAGAATAAAGTTTTCTTTTTAATAAATATAAAATAAGGATTTGTTTTGATGAAAAAAAAGAAGGTAATTTAGATTGACTGCAAGAATGTATTTGAACCCAAAACAGACTATTGAAATTATCGACATAAGGAAGGAAAAGACAAACTAGCAAATTGCAACAAACAACAAATTTATCATTCATGCTGCTCTGTGGTACTTTATAACTTGTGGGTTAACTATAAAGTGCCACTCTGTGTGCACCAAATAATTAAAGAGACACCTCTCTGCTTCGTGCTTCTGTTATCACTGGTTCACTGCTTCGCAAGTTTTGTGATAGAAGCATCTTTCTGTTTTTAGCCTATCACCAACAAAGTTGGACCTCATGACCCGCTAAACTTGCTCAGGAGCCAAATGCGTGTCTTTGGTGCTCCCTAGTGGCTCCCTGACGCAGTAGGACAGAATTGAAAGGTAAATGTAGTTTTCCATAACCGCCAAAGTGAAGCAGATCAGGTCCATAAAGGTATGTTGTGTCATTTTTGACCACAAGATAGCACTGTATTGTCTAATGCAAATAAAAACCACGGCCAAATGAGCACAGTAAGATGCCAGAAAAACACGGCGACTACTAGATATGGATTCTGCTATGTAAAGTTTTTGTTTTTCACCGAATGATTTTTTTGTACCACTAGGAGGCCATCAATATCACACATCGTCCCTTTAACATTATTTTTAAAGTTATATGACAGAAAAGTGTTGTGAAGAAAAAAAACTTGAAAGTACAGTACTTTTATTTATTAAACAAATACTTGCACCTGTAGGAAATAAATAATTTAATAATTAAATGTCACGGTTGCCATGGCGCCCATTTAGCCCCGCCCGTGTGGCGCCAGCTGCGGCTGGTTGACAGATTGGTTTTCTGTCTATTTAAGCTTAGTGCTCTCACTCTACCTTTGTCAGTCCGTGTGCCCTGCGACTGGTCAGCAAGGAGTTGAGGGTGTCCCCTGCCCACTGCTCGAGGATAGCTGGGATGGGCTCCAGCACCCCCGCGACCCTACTGAGGATAAGCGGTGCAGATAGTGGATGAATGAATGAACTTCCTCCCCCTTCATTAACTCTGCAAGCTTGTGTCAAAAATGTTCCTTATTCTTTTGTTTGATTACATTTTCCTTGTCAAGGAAATAAAACGTAGTTTGTTAGAATCATAATTTTTATGAATAAATACTGTTTCCTATCCCCATGAACAGCGAAAACCAAGGGGATCTCTGCATCCTCTACATAGCTCATGTCCGTTGGGGTACGGGTGCAGTGTTCATTTTACCTCTGAAAAGTGATGGGTCCCGGGGACTCGCATGCTCAAAAATCTATGGGTCCCAACAGAGATGTATGGGTCCCCAAAATTTAGTGTTATCGAGGTTTAAATTGTAAATCGGCGACAAATATATACTATAAATCTATATATTCATTCAGTTTTAATCAACAGTTTATTGGAATTACAAATCAGTTATCACTTCAAAATCTTTCAGTTCACAACAATATTGTACGTTATACAAAATAGTATTGCTGAAATAATTATATTAATCTATATTTTCATTCAGTTTTAATCGTCACAGTTAATTGGTAATACAAAGCAAGTTATCACTTCAGATTTTTCAGTTCATATATTCTTCGTGGTTTGCTGTCTCGCCACAGTTGTAATGCCTTCTCAGGATCCAATCCATTATCCTCATAGCGTAACCAGGTATATAATTTAGTCCATTTTGGCAGAAAAGTCCTTTTCTTGCAAGGAGTATTTTTTTGTTTATTTTCTTTCGTCGAATTGTTCGCTTCAACACATGTGTTTTCCTTGCCTCCGCGATCTTCCAAAGAATTTCTCCGCCGTTTTTTTGTGCCGGAATTATTGCCGTTGTTATCACTTTCTGCATTAAGTTTCGACTTATTACTGACACTGAAGAAATTACCAATTTTGTGTTGATTTTCACCTAGTACTAACTGTTTTTTCGGAGGCATACTTAAACTTCACCTTCACCTTCACGACAATCACAACAATGACGTCATCTCGAAGCAGCGAGATTTCGTTTGCCGAGATCGGTGTGCGGACCAAAACAACAATGGCGGATCTGCCTGACGAAAAGTTTGAAGTGCGGTAAATCTTTGAAGGCTTTTATACATTTGACTATAAAGGATTATGTACGATCAAATACAAATTACATTTAAATGCAAAAGATATTCACTGGCTGAGCTGTGGGGCGAGGTCAATGCAACCTTGTGAAGGACGATGTTTACAGAAACAACGGGAACTGGGACAAAGGCTGATATGATAATCAGCACTTCCCGGCGCAAGAGGGGCCCTGGTGACGCAGAGACGCTCGGGGTCCAGACGTCGAGGCGAGGGGGCTTTTCTGGCATGCCCATGGGAGGAGCCGGCAAAACAGCTGGCGGAGAGACGTGGGTCACGAGAAGAACTTAAGAAGATCGAGAGAGGAGGCTTGACGGAGACTCAAGCAGACTAATTTGGTTAATTCGATGGATTGCACTTAGTAAAATTATTTAAGGAATTAAATCTGCCCCCGTGTGGAAATGCCGGTCTCTTGTCCATCTTTTTACGTCAAGAAACGAGCACGCACTGTTATGTGAAAGAAGGTTGTGTTTGGTTAATGGAGTCATATAACCAATTCGAACAGTTAGGTAAACGGTACATTTTAATATTAGTTCCTAACACTTTGTTAAAAAAAAAAAGTAATCGGGTAATAATGACAATTTTGTGTCAAAAAAAGTTGCGTCCCGGGAGGCATGTTGATTTGACACTATGCGTCCCCAGCAAAAATGATGAGTCTAGGACGCAGGGACGCTGGGACACTGGGGTGTGTCGCCTGCGCTGAATTTCAAACAATAAGCAAGCTAGTTCTTTAGAGTTGGCAGCTAGTTTGGCAGTGTAGGGCCGCGTTTTACACCGTGCGACGGCTAACCAGTCGGTGGCAGTTACAGTATCTCGATCTTGTCCCACAGAGTTGGCAGCCCTAATCTCAGATCTCGGCATAACACACACACACACACACACCAAACAGCTTTGGTGCAGACGACACCCAGCAGCCCGGATTATCGCTAGCGAGTTAATCTGTCTTGTTTCTGTGTTCGAGCGGCGAAGAGCAAAGAATTTCTCTCGCCTCTTGTTTTACTGAAGAACGTGACACCCGTCCGTGATTGTGGATGGAGATCCAAACTCATTTAGCTTTACCCTGCTTAAATTCTAATTCCTCTGCTGCAAAATCGTGAAGGATTTTATACATTTCACTATAAAGGTTTTTATACGATTAAATAAAAGTTAACTTTATCGAGTACAATGAAGATTTTCACTGAGTGGGCACGTACTATACTTAAAATGACTACATTTTGTGCAGGCTCGGGAGTAACGGAATACATGGAACGGCAAAAATGATGTTGGCAAGCTGTTTGGATTGATTTTCATTTTGTTTCTGTCGCATTTTATGTTCGTTTTGCCGGAGATCAAAGCCAGGAGAGAAAGCTTACCACGTGTTGCGAGTCATCATTTTATTCATATTTAGTTTCTTTTGTCTTTTATTAGCATATTTGGTATTGGAGTAAACCAAAAGTAATTGAAAGTAATCCAGTTAAAGTAACCCTGCCCAACCCTGCTCCCGAGCCATAGGTTCCCTACCCCTGGTGTACTAGTTTGCATACAAATGCAATATCTATTCTCTCTTCCACAACGTCACCTCTCGTGATTGAACCCAGCTTCCTACTTGAATATTGAAACCACTTAGAGCGGCCCCGATTCATAAACCCGTGCAGCACTTCCGTCTGAAAAGAACATATGCTCAAAAAATGAATAAAATAACAACCTGCGTGGGATATAGAGAATATAGAGTGGGTGTTGTTTGGACTGCGAGATGAGAAGCTAAAGATGAAGAAGCATTAAAACGAAGCTGACAGAAGAACACGATCGGCCTCACACATTTAAAAAGATTTTTTCTTTATTCCCCGTGAGCCGGAGCCCTTTTTATCTTCCGCGTCCTCCTCTCGCCATTATAGACCATGAGCATCGTTCATCCGAAACCTGTAGCATTGTCAGCAAGCCGTAAAAACGTTTTCTAGGCCGCGTCAAAAGAATGTTTGCTAAAGTTGAGGTGAATTGCGTTAAAACATCATATTGCAGAATTCCACGCAACATTTATTTTGTATGACTCCAAGACGGGTCTCCAATCTTTATCAGGGGGGCACACAGTTTGATATCCTTATCCACTTATCTTGTTTACTACAGCGCCTTTTTATCCTCCAAAAACGTGCAATTAGAACCATACACAGGGTAGGATATCGGGATCATACCAATATTTTATTCCTGCGAATGTGCCTTTAAAAAAGTGCAGGAAACCACGGTCCAAGCCAGGGACCTCCAACATTTTTCAAGCTGACAGCTATTTTTTGTTACTAATTCGTGCAAAGGGCACCCACTTTGATATACTGATCATATTATTACTATGTTGTTACTATGCTATTACCAGGTTAATTATTGGAAGTAGGGTTACATAAACTAAAAATAACAATGTCCCAACACTGGTGATGTCATGATTACCGATGTGACTCAGCTGTGCCTGCTCATTTGGCGCCAAGCGCCGCGGACTCTGATTGGCTACCTGTCCCGATTTGAACCCAGTCCTGTCAATCCCTTGTTGTCAGTCCGTCTGCGAACCTCTGTTTATACAAAGCAAGACTTTTTCGACCCCGACTCCCACCTGTCCCATTTTTGCTTCCGTTTGTCTCTGGCTACGACCTGTTTTGATCCCGACCACGTCTGCTCTCCCGTCCCGGCTTACGACCCATTTTTGATCCCGACTACGTCTACTCTCCCGTTCTGACTTAGGACTCGCTTCCGACCCCGACCACGCTTTGCTCTCCCAGTCCCGGCCACCGACCCGTTTTTCCGTCCCTGACACCGCCCTCGCTCGCTACAGAAGGTCCACTTCCGTGTTCGGATCACAGTCCGAGTGCGAGAGCGACTTGCTTCCCGCGTCCAGCGAATACTGGATCTTGGGCGCAGCCCTTCCTCTTTCTTCAGATAAAACTTGTGGTAAACGTCACGCAATTGGGTCCTGTTTCCGTTCTGGTCCTGACAGGTGAGCTAATTTCAGAACAGGGCATCTCATTCGTCTTAGTGCCTGCGGGGACCACGTTGGAGACCCCTGGTCTCACCACACTCACTACTTTTGAATACCGTTTTTTTCCAGGGTTCACCTCCATTACTGCAGTATTAGCAACATAAATAATGCGTGGAAGGGAATGTTTTCAACAATTAAATCAAAGTGAATGTGTGCTGTTGAAAATAAAAACCTGAAACAAACAAAACAAATAACATGGCAATATAATTGGAATTCACAAGCCTTTGAGGAACGTTTAACACTGATGATATTGACTCATACCAAGGTGTTACAATTTCAGGAATGTGAATAAAGTATCTATCTATCTATCTATCTATCTATCTATTTGCACATTCATCACCAACATTAACTGGCTATTCATTTGGCGGTCTGTGGGCTAACTCACAAAAACGCGCTTGGCTATGAAGGATTTTATACATTTGACTATAAAGGATTTTGTACGATCGAATACAAATTACATTTTATGCAAAAGATATCCACTGGCGGGGCTGTGGTGCGAGGTCAGTGCAACCTAGTGGAGAATAGTGTTTACAGGAATGGCGGGAACGAGACGTGAGGCTGATAAGATAATCAGCGCATCCAGACGCGGAGGGGCCCTAATGACGGAGGACGGCAGGCAATGTTTTGAGAAACGCTCTGCTGTTTTGAATTTTCCAGACATCGCGGCAAGGTGGAGGAGCCCACGTGGGGCTTCCCTGGCACGCCCATGGGAGGAGCCGGGACACCATCTTGCGGAAAGATGTGGGCCGAGAGGAAAAGCGAGAGGACTTGAAGAAAAGGGTTGAAAAAAGGCTTGCCTTGTACACACGGAGATTCGCAGACGGACTGACAAAAGGGGACAGACAGGACTGGGTTCAAATACTGACAGGGAACCGATCAGAACCCGCAGAGGTTGGCGCCAAATGAGCAGGCACTGCTGAATCACAGCAGTAGTCACAGTCCTTTTAACTTTCATATGAAGGCGGGTGCCTCAAACGATCACCCTGGGGGCGAGGAGTTGGAGACCCCGGTTTATTGTCAAATATGCTACCCACACAACATACAGCATAGACAAAAGGACTTTTTCACGCCATAAGACAAAAAATACAAATAATAAATAACAATTACGTAAAAAAGTAAGCCTAAAGAATTCAAATAAGGATTAGAATTCTCTGTGTAAGATTGCCCTTCCTCATTTTATCCCCATTACCGTGCTGCGAGAGTTTGCTCATATTGTTGCCAGGACAGTGCTCCATTGTTAGAAGGGCCGGCAATGATGTCAAAGACCACATTGATAAGATTTTACTGGCTTTCAATATTGTAATTAAATGAAGAATCCTCAGGAAGTCATTTACGTTTTTTGCTGAGGAGAAAGAATATGGAGAGGGATGGGCGCCACCAGGCTGTACTTGCCGGAGACACGCCACAGGAAATGGTGCCCCTACCACATTAGTGGTTAAGGGGACCAACCAACCAGTGCAGTGGTTAGCATATTCGCCTCACATGCGAAAAGTCCCCGGTTCAGGACCGGGTGGAAATATATGTTGGCCTGGGCGGGGATGGGCGGGATGGGTGCTGCCAGGCTGTACTTGCCCAAGTAACACCAAAAGGAATGGAGCCCTTACAACTCCAGTGCTTAAGGGATACAACCAACAGCGTTTCCATATTGCAGTGGTTAACACCTTCACCTCTCGCACGTGAGGTCCCCGGTTCGAGATCGTGTGGAAACATGTTAGCCTGAAGAGGGATGGGCACCACCAGGCTGTACTTGCCCAAGACACACCACAGGAAATGGTGCCCCTACCACACAGTGGTTAAGGGGCCAACCAACCAGTGCATATTCGCCTCACATGTGAAAGGTCCCCGGGTTCGAGACGGGGTGGAAATATAACATATTTCTGGGGGATGGGTGCTGCCAGGCTGTACTTGCCCAAGAAACACCAAAAGGAATGGAGCCCCTACAACTCCAGTGCTTGAGGGATACAACCAACAACATTTCCGTATTGCAGTTAGGAAAGAGGAAGAAACGCATCTTCTACCGGTGTATGAATAAAAGTTTCTTTGAATTTGGTGATTTTAAGTTAAGTTAAACTGGTTCTTTATGGTAGTTATCTGAATACTATAACTTCAGCTGTCACGGTTGCCATGGCACCCAATTGGCCCCGCCCGTCTGGCGCCAGCTGCGGCTCGTTGACAGATTGGCTTCCCTTCTGTTTAAGCTCAGTGCTCTCACTCTTCCTTTGTCAGTCCGTCAACGAACCTCTGTCCCGCAAGACGTGGGTTTTGACTCTGTCCGGTTTCCTGCCCGTGTTTCCTGTCCAGTATCATTCCCGTCTATTTTTGTACTTTTTGTTATTGATCTCCAGTTTCGTTCCCGTCTAGTTTGCCCTGATTTCGATATCTTGTTTTGATATCAATCCTCTGTCCCATCCTGTCCGGTATCGACCCCATCCGTCCGATATCGGCTCGGGCAATTGATTTCGATCTCGTCTGCCTCTGGCTTCCTGTCATTCCACGCCAGTCTGCTGCCTAACGTGCATGACTCCCCATTTCCCGTAAAATAAAAGGCTTGTGTGAGAAACGTCACGCATTAGGGTTCTCCTCCTGTTCCGGTTCATGACATCAACGCCAAATTGCGCATTTCGGTGATGAACTGCACCGTTAAGTAAAAGTACTGTTACTTCAGAAAAAGAGCACTCAAGAAGAAGTAAAAAGCTGTCATGATTACCGATGTGATTCACCTGTGCCCGCTCATTTAGCGTCAACCGCTGCGGGCTCTGATTGGCTCCCTGTCCCGATTTAGACCCTGTCCCGTCAATCCCCTGTCCGTCTGCTAACCTCTGTTTATACAAGGCAAGCCTTTTTCGACCCTGACTCCCGAATGTCCCGTTTTTGCTCTCGTTTGTCTCCGGCTACGACCTGTTTTGATCCCGACCACGTCTGCTCTCCCGTCCCGGCTTACGACCCGTTTCTACCCTCTATTTGGCACCTAGCGCGTGGCTATTCAAACTTCTTCCACTCCTGCCCTCTAACTCAAGGCCGTCACTCTACTGAGAAAAATAATTTGTGATGACTCAATCACCAGTGATTCAAGTTTCGCAAGAGCAGAGTCGGAATGAATATTACATGAAAAGTGAAGCTTTCATCTCACAGCCTTTCAAAACTTTGCATTCAAAATTCTCTGGCTCCTTCATCTGGTAGCGCGGCGCACTATTTCTTCCATTATCCTTGTCGCTCTAGTCCAGGTTTCCTCAATCCAATAAAGCAGAAACAACATTAGAGCCGGCGTAAATGGGAAGTCGTGGCGGTCGGACACCTATCTGCAGAGCCCAGAGGGAGAACAGTGGTGCTTTACTGCTCAGCTAACTTGTCTGATTTAGGGCTTCGCTGTAACTGTCGGGACCGGAACGGAAACAGGACCCAATTGCGTTATGTTTCCCACAAGTTTTATTGGAGGAAAGAGAAGGGGCTGCGCCCACGGTCCGGTGTTCGCTGGGCGCGGGAAGCAAGTCGCTCTTGTACTCGGATTGTGATCCGAATGCGGGAGTGGATCTTCTGTAGCGAGCGATGATAAAACGGGTTGGTAGCGGGGACAGGAAGAGCAAAGCGTGGTCGGGGTCGTAAGTGAGTCGTAAGCCAGAGCGGGAGAGTAGACGTGGTTGGGGACAGAATGAAGTCGTAAGCAGGGACGGGAGAACAGACGTGGTCAGGAGTAAAACAGGTCATAGCCGAGGACAGACGGGAGCAAAAACGGGACAGGTGGGACTCGGGGTCGAAAAAAGGCTTGCCTAGTATTCACTGAGGTTCAGGGGACAGACAGGACTGGGTTCAAATAGTGACAGGGAGCCAATCGGAACCCACGGCGGTTGGCGCCAAATGAGCGGGCGTAGGTGATTCCCATCAGTAGTCATGACAGTAACGACAGGTATAGCTTCCTTCAACGGGACGCTCTATACCAGAGGTGTCAAACTCATTTTAACTCGGGGGCCACACGATAGAACAAACATTCTGTCGGGGGCCAGACTAGTAGATTAAAGAGAAAGAAAAAGAGAGAGAAAGAAATAAGAGGAAGAGGGAGGGGAAAGGAGAGAGGGCGGGACAAAGAAAGAAAAAGAGAGGGAGAGAGTGTTAGAAACAAAAGATAAAAAGTCATGAGAGAGGGGGAGAAGAAAGGGAGGGGAAGAAAGAAATCCAAAGAAAAAAAAGAAAGACAAGGACAGAAAAGAAAAAAGAAAGCGTGAAGGGTAGGAAGAGAGAAAGAGAAAAGAGAGAAAATGAAAAAAGGAAGTTAGAGCAAAAGAGGTTAAAAGACACAGAGAGAGAAAGAGACAAAGAGCAACAAAGGAAGAGAAAAAGAGAGACACAGAGAGTGAAAAAGAGAGACAGTGGGAGAAAAGGGGTGGAAAAGAAAGAGAGAGAGAAACAAATACAAGTACAGTGTCAGACACCTGGCTTTAGCGGGCCGGATTCAATCCCTTAGCGGGCCTGATCTGGCCCGCGGACCGCCTGTTTGACACCTGTGCTCTATACCATGGGGTCAGCAACCTTTTAGGTGTGGCGTGCCACTTATAAATGTCCTTGTAAATCAGTGTGCCACACCAAGATTAATGACTCTCAAAACATGTTTTTATATCCAACAGAGCTGTCATTTTTCACCATTCCAAATATACAACATGTGGAAAGGTCTGTAGACATCCATGACCTAATTTTTTTCCCACAAGAATCAACCATTCTTCATCAACAATGAACTATAATCAAAAAACAAGTGATATGGACAGCTACCATACGATTCACCAATGAAATCTTATAGCAGAAAATGTCCAAACTTGAATCGCACACACGCTTCTTTAATGTATTCGTCATCATTAAATGGTTTTCCGTGCTTTGCCATGCAATGAGCAGTATGATAGCATGCTTCAGTGGTGGTGTTTTTAGCAGTGAGAAAGGTTTTCAGGGTCCGTGTTTGTTTGCCGTACCTTGACACAGCGTGTTCTAATGTCTCCGCCTCGTCAGACTCATCCTTGAATTCATGTTCAGGTTCCGTTTTGTAATGATGTTAAACACTCTGTGCGAGGTACAACGCTCTCGAGGCATAATGCACCAACAGCAAGGTGATTTTTTTTTTTTTGCACAATGCCCCAGTCATCTATCCGAGCTGGCTGAAAAGGACAAGATTTTTTCACTGGAGGAGCTGACGTGATTCATTCATTTATCGGGCGCCTGTGTTTTGTTGGCTGGGCTAAATCACGGTTCTCTCCTCCACTTTAATCGGGCAAGTTTATGGACTGTACTCCCAAATCCATTGTGGACTGAGCTATTCGGAAAAACACTGGACTATGTGTAATGTGTAATGTAAGATCAAACATCAAACATTCCGGTTGTATCCAGCAACTCTGTTTGACCCTCACCCCCCTCAAAGTCAGTTAGTTCTTAATTCCTTTATCTCTTTGTTTCATTTTCCTCACTGTAAATGTGGAACTGGAGTTGTCCAATTTCGTTGTCACAGCATATCCCATGTTGTAACAATGACAATAAAGGCATATTCTATTCTATTCTATTCTATTCACTCCTTGGTGCAGCGCAGACACCCTCACACACAGAGCAGAGGAGGGGCGCTACCGTAAAGCCTCCAAACAACACGGTGCGCAACTGATAATGTCTAAATTTCAGGTAAAAATGCGCATTTAAAAAAAAAAAAGAATCATTATTATTCTGAAGACCACTGGTATAAGGTAGGTGCCAAATTCTTGATTTTAATGTATACAGATGAGCCAAGTTTTACAGAAGTTTTGTTTGTGCATGAATTTGTTGCTTTTAAATCCATAATCATAAACCAGGAATAAGCCTCCTATTGATTCCAGAGAAGCGGGATCACCTCAAAATCCTATTCATCTCGTCCATTCGTTTGTTTTTTGCACAAATGCTCGCCGTGTGCACGATGCCAAAAGGATTTACGGGCTTTTAGCTCCACTCTTCGAAAAACAGATTGGAAACACGAACATACTGCAAACACCCAATCAGCAACTGGACTGCATCAAGAGAGTTTCATAAACTTGGCAGGGCCGGGACCGGATCCCCTTGATCATTGTAATCCTGGCTAGCTTCAGTAGTAGATTATCTATTCATTCTGTGAAGAGATGCGAAAGCAGAAACGAGGAAGCTCCGATTCACCAGACTTATCCTCCGCCCCCGAGAGATGAGTGCAAGCGCAAAAAGGGGCAGGCATCAGACAAAAACATGAAATCTATGCAGTTACATCTTGTTTTAGTGGATGGGGGGATCCCATGTTCTAGACCAGGGGTGTCAAACTCATTTCAACTTGGGGGCCACAACATTCTGTTGGGGGCCAGACTAGTAGATTAAAGGGAAGGAAAAAGAGATGAAGAAATAAGAGAAAGAGGGAGGGAAAATGAGAGAGGGCGGGACAAAGAAAGAAAAAGAGAGAGAGGGAAAGAGCGTGAGAAACAAAAGATAAAAAGTCGCGAGAGAGGGGGAAAAGAAAGGGAGAGGAAGAAAGAAATCCAAAGAGAAATAGAAGGACAGAAGGAGAGAAAAGACAAAAGAAAGCACAAAGGGTATGAAAAGAGAGAAAAGAGAGAAAAGGAAAAAAGGAAGTTAGACAAACAATTGGCGATTTTTCATACCTGAATTGGAAATTTCATGGAATTTTCAATCTTAAAAGATAAGTGCATTTCTGTGCTAGTTTTCTTTTTCATGAGAACTTAATCATAGTGAGATGACGTCATTACTGACCGAGAGTATAAGACTAACAAAATAACGTGTCATGATTACTGTTGTGACTCAGCTGTGCCGGCTCATTTGGCGCCAACCGCCACGGGCTCTGATTGGCTCCTTGTCCCTACTTTAACGCTGTCCTGTCAATCCCCTGTTGTCAGTCCGTCTGCGAACCTCAGTTAACACTAGGCAAGCATTTTTCAACCCTGACTCCCACCTGTCCAGTTTTTGCTCCCGTCTGTCTCCAGCTACGACCTGTTTTGATCCTGACCACGTCTGCTCTCCCGCCCCGGCTTACGACCTCTTTTTGTCCCCGACTACGTCTACTCTCCCGTTCTGGCTTACGACTCGTTTCCGACCCCGACCATGCTTTGATCTCCCAGTCACCAACCAGTTTTTTTTCTGACACCGCCATCGCTTGCAACGGAAGATCCACTTCCGTGTTTGGATCACAGTCCGAATCCGAGAGCGACTTGCTTCCCACGTCCAGCCAACACCGGATCGTGAGCGCAGCCCTTCCTCTTTCTTTCAATAAAACTTGCGGTAAACGTCACGCAATTGGGTCCTGTTTCCGTTCTGGTCCTGACAAAACAATAGATTGACAAATGAAAAAAGAATTTCAAAATGAGAATGCAATTTAGAGAGCTGCATTGGAAACCAGTACTATCGGTTGCAGTGGGGGAGTAAACTTCGACCACAAAAATAACGCCTCGAGAGGGATGGGCACTGCCGGGCTGTACTTTCCCAAGACACACAACGGGAAGTGGTGTTCTGACGATTGCTGAAAGGTGAATAAAAAGACATCTCAATCACTTCTACACACTCACTGTCAGGACCAGAATGGAGACTGCGTTTCTCACAGGTTTTATTGGAAGAAATAGAAAGGGTTACCCCCACGATCCGGGAAGGAGGTCGCTCTGAACGCGGAAGTGGATCTTCCGTGTCGAGCGATGGCGGTGTCGGGAACGGAAAAACGGGTCAGTAGCCGGGACAGGAGAGCAAAAACGGGGTCAGGGTCGGAAGCGAGTCGTAAGCCAGGAAAGGAGAACAGACGTGGTCAGGGACAAAAAAAAGTCGAAAGCCGGGACGGGAGAGTAGACGTGGTCAGGACCAAAAACGGGTCGAAGCCGGGGGACAGACAAGGCAGGAAAAATGTCTGAAAGTGGGAGCATGCCTAGCTGGGAGCATCGGTTCGCAACGATTTGGCGGTGTTCTCTTGAAAGCCGGGGGTTTAAAAAAAAGAGTCTCTTAGCCAATCAGCTCTCAGGGCTGTTGGCGCCAATCGGGCAGTCACAGGTGCCTTGAATCGGCAGTGAAGAACAAAAAACAGATGGGAGTCAGGGTCGAAAACGGCTTGCGTAGTGTTAACTGAGGTTCGCAGACGGACTGACAAACGGGGACAGATAGGAGTGGGTTTAAATAGGGATAGGGTCCGAGGTAGTTGGAGCGGGTACAGTGATTCACATCTGTAATCATGACACTCACTTTGAATAAGATTCCAAACAAACCATTTCTTGATTCATGTATAAAAAAAATAGTTGGACAAATATTCCTTCAAAGTAAGAATATTTTTCTCCAAAGCGGAGATACGAGTAATTAAATGGGCGGGGACACTGCGGCAAACAGTAAAACAATCAATCATCCACTTCAAAGATTAGCAATCGTCAACAGACGCAGAAAACGAGTTTTTTTTCTGTAGGATATCTGTTAAACTGCAAGACAAGTGCTAACCGCTAATTACGGTTGCCTTCTCTTTTACCGATAATTTGCTGTCGTCTCCTTGAGCTGATGCGTTTAGCAGCCGACCTCCATTTTGGAGTCATTATTGTTGGAGGGCATCTATAAATGTAAAAGGGAAAGCGCAACCATAAACATACGTCGTAACGCTACTGCACGAGAATACTGGGGAGGTCATTCAAAGTCATGCCCTTCTTTTATCTCTTTAATTTCTCGCCTGTTTTTTTTTTTCAGAGCTACCTAACTATTAATCAATGTCTTTCTAACAATGTCCATTTAACAAGGTTAGGTAGGGTTACTTTAACTTGATTACTTTCAATTACTTTTGGATGACTCCAATACCAAATATGGTAATAAAAAACAAAAGAACCTAAATATGAATAAAATGACCCAATTTTGTGCAGTAACGGAATACATGGAACGGCAAAAATGATGTTGGCCAGCTGTTTGGATTTATTTTCATTTTGTTTCTGTTGCATTTTATGTTAGTTTTGCCGGAGATCAAAGAGATCAAAGCCAGGAGAGAAAGCTTACCACGTGTTGTGAGTCATCATTTTATTCATATTGAGTTTCTTTTGTCTTTTATTAGCATATTCGGTATTGGAGTAATCCAAAAGTAATTGAAAGTAATCCAGTTAAAGTAACCCTACCCAACCCTGGTCGCATTTGATGTTAGTTTTGCCGGAGATCAAAGAGATCAAAGCCAGGAGAGAAAGCTTACCGCGTGTTGTGAGTCATCATTTTATTCATATTTAGTTTATTTTGTCTTCTATTAGCATATTTGGTATTGGAGTCATCCAAAAGTAATTGAAAGTAATCCAGTTAAAGTAACCCTACCCAACCCTGGTCGCATTTGATGTTAGTTTTGACGGAGATCAAAGAGATCAAAGCCAGGAGAGAAAGCTTACCACGTGTTGTGAGTCATCATTATATTCATATTTAGTTTCTTTTGTCTTTTATCAGCATATTTGGTATTGGAGTAATCCAAAAGTAATTGAAAGTAATCAAGTTAAAGTAACCTACCCAACCCTGCTATTTAACAACAGTACTCATTAAGGGATATTTCTTTCGACAAGTTTTAGTCTTTTTATCATCTTCTTTTTAGCAAAAGTCTGTTTTTTACAAATTGCTTCTCTTACTGTACTTTGGTATATCGAAAGGATTGTTGTAAAGGGCTGTCTGAATAAAGTATCTATCTACCTTGGTTATATCCCTCAGGAGGGGTGACCGAAAGCAAGACAAACACATACAAAACCAAAGAAAAGAAAAAAAGGGGAAAAGTAGCAAAAAACACACACAAAATGTTTGGGCCATGGCCAACCCAAATGCCCAAAAACCCAAAAAAGTTAAGCACCGCGGCACCTAAGTTGGTCATGCTTTCGTCCCTCCAGATGAAACGGGAGACAAGCAAGCGGCCATGTCGCTTGGGTCAGGGTGACACAACACACTCTTCCTTTAAACAGCAGGGCCCGACAGCTTTCGCTGGTTTACCCCTGCCGCATCATACGGGTGTCCTGCCCATCCCTTAGAACACCATCAATCCACGTAAATTGCGGCCTTCCTCTTGGTCTCCTTCCATTGACTTCTGCTCTGTAGATCCTCTTCAACATTCGCTCCTCATCCATCCTCTCCATGTGTCCAAACCAACCGAGTACTCTCTTATCCACAGGCTTGCTCAGTTCCACTACTACTCCAGTTCTGTCTCTCACAATTTCTGACAGATTCTCAATCTATCCAATCTTGTCACTCCTAACATACCCCTCAAACACTTCATCTCAAAAACATTTAAAGCAAGGTAAATAAAAGTACCCTTACAAACAATCATTGACCATCTTGGAGAGGCTTCTTTTTGTTGACTGGACTCAAACAATGACCAATCACGTTTCACCTCAGGGCTTTAGCAAAGACCAATATTAGTTAGTTTGGTCGTTATTTGTAACTTATCAAATAATTGATCACCAGGAAGATTTTTCTTGAAAAAGTCTTAATGACAAAATTGCACCGAGGGCAGCACAGCAGCGCAGTGGTTAGCGCGTGTGTGGCACAGTTCTGAGGTCATGAGATCGAAGTTTGCATGTTCTCCCTGTGCTTGCGTGGGTTTCCTCCGGGCACTTTGGTTTCCTTCCACATTCCAAAAACATGCATGTCAGGTTAATTGGTCGGTCCAAATTGTCCCTAGGTGTGAATGAGCGAGCGAATTGTCTGTCCCTGTGTGCCCTGCGCCTGGCTGGCAACCAGTTCAGGGTGTCCCCTGCCCACTGCCCAATGACGGCTGGGATGGGCTCCAGCACCCCCGCGACCCTACTGAGGATAAGCGGTGCAGATAATGGATAGATGAATGAAAATTACACATAGATGTTGACATTTTTCTTACTTTTTCAACGTTCTGAAATGATAAATAACAATACAAGTCTAAGGTATAAAGAAATACATCGTTCAAAGTAATATAAAAATTGGTATCAATTGCAGCTTAGAAAATATCCTGCTGTTTGGAAAATCAGCACTTGTTGAACATCTCTGGGAAAATTCAGTTCCCGAGAGTATAATTTCATTGTTTTTCTTTAACGTGAATAAAAATATTATAGAGAAATCAAACGTTCTTCACAAGCATTAATGTTAGATAGATAGATAGATATATAGATGTCTAGATAGATGTCTAGATAGATACTTTATTCATCCCTGTAGGGAAATTCACCCTTCCAGCAGTATCCTTGTGTTGAAAAATAAAATAAAAGAGATTGAATACAAAAATACCCAATATAACGTGTTGATATAGAGTATTTAAATAGTGCTACGGAAAATACACACTGTCATGAAAATAGGGTAATATGCAAATGTGTGGGTGGGGTTTAATGTGGGCTTTTACCCCCCCGGGTGGAGTTAAAGAGCCTCATGGCATGAGGAGGAAATGATCTCCTCAGTCTGTCCGTGAAACAAGACTGTGACAGCAGTCTGTCGCTGAAGCTGCTCTTCTGTTTGGAGATGATGCTGTGTAGTGGATGTCGGTGACAACAATACGCAATTATTTTCATAAACAGAATGATTAGCATGTATTTAGACATTTAACTAGGGGTTTTCCTGGACATTGTATTTATCAACAAAGTGAACAGGTACAGAAAATCAAACATAAACAGGTTTTTAAATAAACTTAACCCGCCGGCAGGTCGTCATACTGTCGATAGACAAAGTCGTGTCTGTACCATGTCAGCAGTCAGTGAAATATGCCATGACACCTAACATTGGAAAGGGCAAACTCAAGACTCATAAAGAGTATTTAAATAGTGTTACGAAAAATACACACTGTAATAAAAATAGGGTAATATGCAAATGTGGGGGTGAGGTTGAATGTGGGCCTTTACTCTCCCGGGTGGAGTTAAAGAGCCTCGTGGCATGAGGAAGAAATTATCTCCTCAGTCTGTCTGTGGAACAAGACTGCTCTTCTGTTTGGAGATGATGCTGTGTAGTGGATGTAATGAATTGTCCATGATTGACATAATTACATTATGTTATAATGTTTCTAAAAGACCTTGACCTCTAAAAATGGCCCTCTTTCATAAAGTAGACAGGAAAAAGTTGGGATTGAGGGCCAGAAGTTGTAGCACCACCAGGTGTCTATCTGCGCAGCCCACTGCAACTCAAGTGTTTGTATAGCCCGTTCCGACATATGAATTGAATTTCACCTTGCAGGATTCACACAAAAAAACAAATAAGACACAGAAACACACACACAGGCATTGCAGAAATGACTTCAGATGCCCATGAAAACATCATCAGTGAAACCGATGGTCTTTCCTGACCCGCTTTCCCCGAGTCTTGAATGACTAACATCATCAAAAAGTGTTTTTGCAAAACACTAAATCTGGCAAGTGGAAAATTCGAAGGAGCCAAACACGCACTCGATAGCGATCTCTGTACAAGTGAGACTGGAATAACATGCAAACATCAGAGAGCGGGTGTGTAGATTGTACAGGAAATCATTAAGGAGATCTGCTCCACATGACTAATGAGCCATTTTGCAATTATTTGTATACCCCAAAAAAGAAAACAAGAAAGTACAGCTGTCTAAGACACAGCTACCCATCATGAATAGAATTATGATAACTACAATAAATAATAATTAATAGTATGTGGTGCCCTTAAGGATATTTACTTTCATCGTCTGCAACGAGGAGTACAGTCAGTGCTGTTTCTTTAGAGCAGGGGTATCAAACTCATTTTAACTCGGGGGCCACACCATAGAACAAACATTCTGTCGGGGGCCGGACTTGTAGATTAAAGAGTAAGAAAAAGAGAGATAAAGAAAAAAGAGAAAGAGGGAGGGAAAATGAGAGAGGGCGGGACAAAGAAAGAAAAAGAGAGAGAGGGAGAAACAAAAGATAAAAAGTCGCGAGAGGGGGGGAAAAGAAAGGGAGAGGAAGAAAGAAATCCAAAGAGAAATAGAATGATAGAAGGAGAGAAAAGAGAAAAGAAAGCGAAAAGGGTATGAAGAGAGAAAGAGAAAAGGAAAAAAGGAGGTTAGAGCAAGAGGTTAAAATACACAGAAAGAGACAAAGAGCAACAAAGGAAGAGAAAAAGAGAGACACAGAGAGTGAAAGAGATAGTGACAGAGTGGGAGAAAATGGGTGGACAAGAAAGAAAGAGAAAGAGAAAGAGAGAGAAAGAGAGAAATAGAGAGAAATACAAGTACAGTGTCTTTGTGAGGGGCACCTGGCTTTGGCAACATCAAGTTGACATACTTCAACCTGCAGCTTGTTTTTCTCTTGCGCTTGTTTTTCCCTTGCGCTTCTCTGTGTGTTGTCTCGCGGGCCAGATTCAAACCCTTAGCAGGCCAGATCTGGCCCGCGGGCCGCCTGCTTGACACCTGTGCTTTAGAGCGAGCGCCAAATGACCTCTTGACGCACCTGGTATTCCCAAGGGGTCTCCCAAGTACTAACCAGGTCCCACCCTGCTTAGCTTCCCGAGATCGGGCCTTCTCAGGCCGGAATGGTCGGAAAAAGGAATGTCATTTTGAACCGACACCAAAAACGTCTTCCACAACAAGTTCAACGACAAGTTTGAGGTCCAAAATGGAAACGACTGACCAACTAGACTGGATTCATCAGATCAAGATTGACTTTTGGCTCTTCTCGAAGAAATGAAACAAATACCAAATGAACTTCAAAACACTAAAAAATGAGGGGGGAATGTCAAGGCGAGGAGATCATTTCTTCCTCATGCCATGAGGCTCTTTAACTCCACCTGGGGGAGTAAAAGCCCACATTAAATCTCACCCCCACATTTGCATATTACCCTATTTTTATTGCAGTGTGCATTTTACGTAACACTATTCAAATACTTATATTGGGTATTTTTGTATTCTATATCTTTTATTTCATCATTTTATTTTTCAACACAAAGATACTGCTGGAAGGGTGAATTTTCCTACGGGGATGAATAAAGTGTCTATCTATCTATCTATCTAAAATGGACATATTACGCTAAACATGATTATGCTGATCGAGCTTTTACGAACGTGATTATTTCACTTGTCTGATAATGAGATGTGATTTATGTTCCTCAAAATGCCTTGTTATAAAAATCTGATTACATGACTAGAATAATGTGAAAAGTGTTTTGGTTGTCAAGGGGACAGGACCAAGATTAGCTCCGTCTTTTTCTTGTCAACTGTCTAACAAAGCTGTTCATTTTCAATCTATTTTAACCTTGTATTTGATGACCAAAATCCATCCATCCATCTATTATCTGCACCGCTTATCCTCAGTAGGGTCGCGGAGGTGCTGGAGCCCATCTCAGCTATCTTCCGGCAGTGGGCTCATTCTTACCTAGGGACTATTGGGGCCGACCAATTAACATGCATGTTTTTGGAATGTGGGAGGCAACCGGAGTGCCCGGAGGAAACCCACGCAAGCACGGGGAGAACATGCAAACTCCACACAGGAGGTTCCATCTCATGACCTCAGAACTGTGCCGCACACGCGCTAACCACTGAGCCGCCGTAATGCCCATGACTAGTCAAGTCAAGTCACATTTATTTATATAGCCCTTAATCACAAAAATGTCTAAAAGGACTGCACAGGATGACAATTACACCATAACCTGATCTTAAACCAACATGCAGGCAAGGAAAAACTCAAAACCTCAGCATGAGGAAAAAAGAAACCATGAGAAGGGGCCTCACAAGTGATAATACCCCTTCCAGGATGACCAGGGTGAAATAGATTTAGCATTGAGTTACAGTACACAAACATAGTAAACACTAGGTAACATGTTGAAAAATCTCAGACTATTCTAAACTCCATTTTGTATCATTTCGAAAACACTAATCCAATCAAAAGAACATTATTTAGGACATCTCACTTTTCTCTAAATGCATCAAAAATTCCACCTTCTAAAACTGCCCCAAAACAATCAAAAAACAATCACTCAAAAGGATTGAATTGATAAAAAATGACTTTAATCCTTCCAAAATGTGGATTTAAGGATTTGTCGACACATCACTTTGTCGTACTGAATTAACATTGGCGAATAATTCAGTCCACGGGATTTTTGGTTTCAGCCTTAAGTCATCTCGAAAGCTTAATGAGCCCCCGCCAAGTACATTAATCAGTGGGACAGCCTGTACCACTTTCCAAAAAATCGTGTACTCTTACTCGAGTTTATTGTACAATCAAATTTTGAAAGAATGAATGAATAATGACAACTTTATTCGAACATTAAAATAAAAACAGAACAAAAACAATAACTCAACAACAACAAAATATTACATAATATGTTCGAAAAGGGCCCCCCCCTTCATCTTCCCTATTAAACACACCAATTACATAACAACAATTGTAATACTATTAATAATAACAGTTATGATATAACAAGAGCAACAATACCATCATACCTTCTAAATTGTATGTGAAATTACGTGATGACCTCAGTTTTCCCGTTTCGATTTGTAATTGGATTTTGGATTTTTTGCTCGAACGTCATCAAGTTGTGAAAATTGGTAATCATACCTCGAAAGATCTTGTTCTAAACACCGGTACCCCACAAGGATGTGTTTTATCACCTTGTCTTTATTCCATATTTACGTATGATTGCAGATCCATTGATGATAACAATCTAGTTGTCAAATTTGCTGACGACACTACTGTTTCTGGTTACATTATGAACAATGATGAGAGCGCATACAGACGGCAGGTGGATAACATCGTGGAATGGTGCAATGGAAATGATTTGACATTGAATCTGGACAAAACCAAAGAAATGATTATTGACTTTCGGACGAAAAACAAAAACCAGAAGGAACCTTTACTTATCAATGGCAAAAGAGTCGAGCAGGTGGAACATTTCAAACTTCTCGGGACTTTTATTTCAGAAGATCTAAGCTGGGCACTGAACTCGGAGAAAATTCTAAAGAAGGCACGCCAAAGAACTTTCTTCCTAAGGAAGTTGAACTCCTATGATGTTCATCAGGAAGTACTAGTCAATTTTTATCGTGCGATTATTGAAAGTGTTTTAGCAAATTCTATTATTGTTTGGTTTGGTCGAATCACAAAGAAAGATCTGTCGAAGTTCAATTCTGTAATGCGCACAGCGGAAAAGATTGTGGGCACCGGTCTGCCATCCCTGGAATCTATATATAATGATAGAGTTTTAAAACGTACCTCAAATATTCTTAAGGATGAGAGTCATCCTGGTAATGATCATTTTCATCTGTTACGGAACGCTAGACGCTTGAAGTCATTCAAGGGTAAATGAAATGAAATGAAATTGGTACTAAAAGGTTTACAAACAGTTTTTACCCGAGTGCTGTCCGAATTTTTAATAATTGTAAATTGTAATTTCTGTTTTTTGTTTTATATTCGGAATGTTGAATGTTGTTAAATTTTAAAATTCTCACTGAGCCGAGACAACGAGACGATTTCTGATGATTTTTATGTGAAGATTATTGGTTGAATAAACTAACTAACTATAACACAAAGTTATCTATTCCCAATCTCTCATATCACTCATACCCCATTTTCTTCATCTCTGTATTCCGCCAGGAATGTTTTTTTGTATTTAAATTTGAACGAGTGAATAGTTGGACATGGTTTGATCTCGTCTTGTAAATTGTTCCAAAGTTTGACTCCGCACACAGACACACGCATACTTTTCCTGGTGGTTCTCACCTTTGGGATTATGAATTTACTACAGCCCCTTAAATTATAATTTCCTTCTTTCCGAATGAATAATTCATGGATGTTTTCTGGCACTATGTTTTTAGACCCAAATAAAGGTACAGTGGAACTTCGGTTTTCGAACGCCTCTCAGTTCGGACAAATCGGTGTTCGACCAAAAATTTCGAGAAATTCTTGCTTCGCTGTTCGGTCAAAAAATTCGTAGTTCGAACGCCGGTAATGCGTGAGTGCGTACGCTAGGGTGCGATGCTGAGGGGCGTACGGGTGTTTTAGCCCCTAATTATGCCTCTGAAGAAGGTCGTTGCAAGCAGCAACGTTGCTACAGGTGAAAAAAGAAAAGTTGTTCGTCCAACTATTGCCTTTAAGAAAGACATAATAGCTAAATATGAAAGAGGTGTACGAGTTTCCGATCTTGGGAATACAGCATGGCTAAATCTACTATCAGTACGATAGTAAAGAATAAGGAGGCTGTGAAATCGAGTGATGTGGCTAAGGAAGTTAGTGCTATAAGCAAGCAACTGCCGCAAGTTTTGGAAGAGGTTGAAAAACTTTTGATGATTTTTCTCTCCCCAACGTCCACCGCAAAGGTAAGAAATCCTATTCATAATCCTTTTTTTTATTTTTACACGTTCATGTTAGCGTAACGTACGATTAGCCTGGGTTAGCTTCATGTTTACGTTCATGGTAAACATTCAGGGTGTTGGAACGGATTAAAACGATTTACATTACTTTTAATGGGAAAAACGATTTCGGTGATTGAACAAATCGGTTTTCGAACAGGGTTCTGGAACGGATTATGGTCGAGAGCCGAGGTTCCACTGTACTTCTTCAAACAGCTAAAGTGGGGAAGTCAAAAAAAAAGGCAGCACTGAATCAATGATTCTTCAAAAGAAAGAGTCTTGTGTCTTTATTCGATTGGATGGGACCCAAGTGCAGTGGAAGCTCTTGTCACGACTCTGTGTGCACACTTAACTCATGACAACAGTTGTTGTTGCTTTTAGGCTTCTTTTACTGCGACAGTACTTTAAACGTGCAGTTAGTGTCATGTACTGGGAAGGTAGTTGGTGCGGAGTGTTTTATATTTTCGTGCTGAAGGCTCCCTGCCCTGTGAGGGGGCTTATTTCCGGCTAATGTATAGTGGCTGGTGAAAGCAGTGCCTTTAATATATGCCCTAGATAATAAAAAACGTATAAAGGCAAAAAAGCTGCAAGGATTCGTTTGTAGTTTTGACTCACAGCCAGCCAATATAACGCAAATGGACTTTGGGCGTCAAAAGCCAATGAATGATTTAATAAAATAAAGAAAAGGCGTGACAACCGATCAAATTTGTTATATTTGCAAACGACACTAACATTTTCTATTCAGATGATAACTATATTGATTTGGTAACCTGCATTAATCATAATTTAATTAACCTAAAAGTATGGATGGATATAAATAAATTATCTTTAAATTTAAATAAAACCAAAGTAATATTCTTTGGTAATCGCAAGGCAAATCAAGATTTGGTGCTGCAATAGACGCTGTATCAGAAATTAAGTTTTTAGGGGTCATAATAGACAATAAATTAAGTTGGAAAACACACATGAGACACATACAAACTAAGGTATCTAAAAGCATTTCAATGATTAATAAAACCAAATTAATTTTAAACTATAATGCATTGTATTTATTATATTGTTCTCTAGTTCTGACATACTGAACATATTGTGCAGAAGTCTGGGGCAATAATTACAAAAGTTCACTCCAGCTCCTTTTATCCTCCAAAAACGTGCAATTAGAACCATACAGAGGGTAGGATATCAAGATCATACTAATATTTTATTCCTGCAGTCCAAATTATTAAAATTGGATGATTTAGCAAAATTTTTCACTTCACGACTGCTATTTAAGGTCAACAAAAACCCAGTGCCAGAAAACATCCATAAATTATTCATTCTGAAAGAGGGAAATTATAATTTAGGGGCTGTGGTAAATTCATAATCCCAAAGGTGAGAACCACCAGGAAAAGTATGTGTGTGTCTGTGTGCGGAGTCAAACTTTGGAACAATTTACAAGACGAGATCAAACCATGTCCAACTATTCACGTGTTCAAATTTAAATACTAAAAAAAACATTACTAGCGGAATACAGAGAAAATGGGATATGAGTGATACGGCAGATTGGAAATACTGCGTTTAAAACTATGGTTAACTTTGTGGTTATTGTTGCTATTATATCATAACTGTTATTATTAATATTATTGCTATTGTTGTTATTATCACTGGTGTCTCAATGATGTTTGGCTAATAGTGGCATTATGAGGTTGCGGGATGGGTATTACGATGATTAGTGTATAAAATATGTGACAATTATTGTTATTATAATAATTATTGATACCTGACCTTTGTAATGTGTGTATCCTTGAGATTGTGTTGTATTTAGACACAAAAGAGGAGCTATTATCTATAGAATGTCATTAAAAGGGAAGATTGAGGGGTAGGGAAAATAAGCGTCTGCTTCATACTGCCCCTTTTCGAACATGTTATGTAACATTATTTGTTGTTGAGTCATTGTTTTTGTCCTGTTTTTATTTTAGTGTTCGAAATAAAGTTTTCATTCATTTATTCATTCATAATTATTCACGTGGTGTTCGATTCGCTGTTTCGACCTAACAACGTACTGAACAAGGTTCACGGTTTGGAAACAAATTGAAGTCAACAAGAAGATCAGGCCAAACTTGTGAGCTGTTGACACACGCTGCAGGTCACATTAAACAGGAAGTTTTGATGTTCAAGTAAAATTAAGTGACAGCTTGAACTGCATATCAACAAAACTGTCCTTTTCTCAGCATGATTCATCTGATTTGCTACCTAAAGGCAGTGTCGGAAATAACGTCTGCCCGGACGCCCGGGGCGTGCATCTTTTACGTGGGGCGTACAACTTACAAAACGTCTCTGCCGACAACTTTTTCAAGAAAGAAAAAAAGAAATCTTTCGTGTTTATTTTTATTTTTCTTTCAAATCAAACGTTTGCTTTATTCCGATTTCAAAATCTTCGTTCGGTCTGGAAATTTCGGAATTTCTGTTCGTTTGGCAATTTGCATCCTCGGCAGCCAATCAGAAGCCTGCATCGAATAACTTCCGGATTTTCCTGAGCGTTATAAGCTCCTGCATTTGCATATCATTATCCAAAGTAGACGCACAGAGAACACAAGTAAAACCGATAAGTGGTTAGGAATCAAGCCAAAACCTCAGCCCCAGAAGAAAGATTCAAAAGAAGCTATAAAAAATGATGATGCTACAAAACGTAAACGAACATTAAAAGTGTCGTGGAAAGAGGGGTTCACGTGGCTTGTAGCAGACGACGCAACGCAAACATGACATGAATGAAGATGAGTCAATACAGGTACATACGGATGGCTGATGGAAAACACCCATGTCATGTACATGCAATGAATGTTATAATTAGATTTATAATAAACTTAATTTTAAAGTGTTGTTCTGTTATAAATTCCGATTATAAATCCTTAATCCATTACACAAATCCTTAATCCATTTTTTGCAATTAGTCGTCTTATTGTGTTTCAAGTTGGGAAAAATGGGGTAGGCAACTTAATGGCTGGGCAGGCAACTTTTCAGAGTTGTCTGCCCTGGTGTCCGCTAACTTTTTCTCATGAGTTTCAGACACTGCTAAAAGGGAATTCAGCTGTTAATAACTCTCTTCTTATTTAATTTTTTTGCCTTATCCTCTGCATATATTTTCGAGCGAAATTGTGTTGTTTATGTCAAAAGTTTATCTGGTCAATCGCCTGCACAAAAGCATCAACATGGTATGGAATGGAAATCAGCACATAAAAAACAAAAGTAATGAGAAAAAACCTTCGGGTGACCACCACAAACATCACTTTAAACCAGCTCATCCTCTATGTCTGGTCAAAGAGCTTCAACCTGTCACCGGATTTAAATATCTTGGAGCTGTCATTTAAGAACGGAAAGGGCCAAAAATGATAGCCAGCATAGCACAAACCACATATTAATTTATTAGCCGAATCAAAGACTTAACACATCGGATCTTTCTTCCTTGCCAAATACAATCGTGTGTAGAAAGACGACGGGGGCTTCCGGGTTGCCCACTTTTATGACACATGGCGATGAAATGTTCACGCCCCCAAGACCAAGCTGCTGTGATTGGTCCGCGCCGTCGTCGATGCAAATTTCCCAACCATGATTGAAGAATGGGAGAAGGGTGATAGGACATCACCCTCCGAACAGAATGGGGCACGACACACACATTCCAACCCCTCCAGGCGAGGTGATAAGTAAACCAAAGAAAACATTCCAAAGCACAGGCGTTTTACGACATCCTTCTCTCATAGTTAGCCCTCAAAGACTGAAGTCAGATTTTAGAACAAGTATATTTGACGCAAAATCAAACAGTGTATAAAATAGAATATAACTTCGTTACGTAGATTTCTTATTCATTTTTTATCCACGAACAACCACGGAAATCACAGTTGTTGTACACCTTAGCTTAATAATAGAAAAATACTTGTCTGATGACTGGAAATGATGAGGTATTTGTACCTTAAAAGGTCGAAGTTCTTATTAAGGAGAGTGTGAGGAGCATGGAAGAGAGGTTTTTGATCACTCGCCATAAAACGCAAAACTCAAATCGCTTCTACAAGGTCAGGCCAAGTCTGCTGGGCGATAAAGGGCCTGCCCAGAACAGATTGAAAGGTTACCATCTTGGCAGTCAGTGATACATGCAGATTTGTATCAGTTAAAAATCCACAATCCAATTTGTAAAGCGTTTGAACTCACCCCACAAAATAAACAAATGACAACTCATTAAAAAGGGATTTTGATGCAGATGTCTCCAAACAGACCGCGAGACGCTTTTCAAAAGAAAACGTGCCGAGACTTTTATCACATCTTGGGACGTACCTCAATAATGAAATGCACCCCAAAGGAGGGGGACGCCGGGGCCCGTGAAGCACTTTAATGAGTTGTTGTTGATTTGCTGATAGTGTGCCACGATGGGCTGCAGCTTTTGCAGTGAAAGCAGTGCCATTGTTTGCCGCCACGTCGGGGACAATGGGGCTACATTAGTGTTACTCTGTTTATTTTGCAAGATCCCGAAAGCATTCGGTAGCACACACATGCAAGTCGTACACACACGGACTTGCTCCTTCGAACGATGAGTCAATTCTACAGCTATTCTCGCACCGGATCTGTTCTCGCACCTATGCGGTTTGAACGCGGCAACGTTCACACTGCGGCACTGAGATGTTCCACACGCCAAATGGGTTTGGGGCTTGTTTGCATAAACGCTGTTCACTCGGATTGATAGATCCTGTAGGGAAAGTCAGCCCGGTTCCTCCTATAACCGTCTTTTCCTAGCACGTCTTTGTCTTAAATATGTAAAGCAAATATCATCATGGATGATTTCCTAATCTCCTAATCGTGACACCATCTAGGACAGGGGTGCCGATCTCCTTTTAGCTTGGGGGCCACATGACAGAAAAGAAAGTCTCTCGTCGGACAGGTAGATTAAAGACAAAGAGAAAGAGACAGCGGGAGAAAGGGGGAAAAAAAGATATAACTCAAGAAAGAAAGTGAGAACGAAAATGATAGAGAGGACAAGAGAAAGAGAACTAGAGAAAGAGAACAAGTGAAAATGAACCAGAGAGAGGACAAGAGAAAGAGAAAGAGAGAAACAGATGGACACTGACTGACAGACAGACAAACAGAGAGTGAGAAAGAGAAAGCAGGAGGCGTATAGAATGTGAGGAAAAGAGAACCCGGAACAAATGAAAATGAACAAGAGAGAGGACAAGAGAAAGAGAGAGAAACAGATGGACACTGACAGACAGACAGACAGACAGACAGACAGTGAGAAAGAGAAAGCAGGGGCGTATAGAATGTGAGAAAAAGAGAACCCAGAACAAGTGAAAATCAACAAGAGAGAGGACAAGAGAAAGAGAGAGAAACAGATGGACACAGACAGACAGACAGACAGAGAGAGTGAGAGTGAGAAAGAGAAAGCAGGGGTAGTATATAATGTGAGAAAAAGACAACCCGGAACAAATGAAAATGAACAAGAGAGAGGACAAGAGAAAGAGAGAGAAACAGATGGACACTGACAGACAGACAGACAGACAGAGAGACGGACGGACGGACGGACGGAGAGAGTGAAGAAGAGAAAGCAGGGGTAGTATATAATGTGAGAAAAAGAGAACTCATTTAAACAGATGGACTGACAGATACAGACAGACAGACAGAGAGAGTGAGAGTAAGAAAGAGAAAGCAAGGGGAGTATAGAATGTGAGAAAAAGACAACCCGGAAACAAAACAAATGAAAATGAACAAAAGAGAGGACAAGAAAAAGAGAGAGAAAAATATGGACACTGACTGACAGACAGACAGACAGACACAAAGTGAAAGAGAAAGCAGGGGTAGTATATGTGAGAAAAAGAGAACTCATTTAGACAGGCAGACAGACAGACAGTGAGAGTGAGAAAGAGAAAGCAGGGGGGAGCATAGAATGTGAGAAAAAGAGAACCAGAAATGAGTAATTAATCTTGGGCATGTCAATGCCAAAATAAACATTCCAACTCGGGTTGGTCCAAAAACAAATCGCACTCAAGACATCTTCACAACCTCGCAGACATTTGGAATTGAACCAACTCTTGCAAGGCAACATACAAGGTTTGTGTCAGGGTTGTATCTATATTTTGAATAATTGCAGTACCGCAGCAATAAATGCATGAAATGCTGCTTGAGGAACATTGCGACAAACTCCAGCACACGAAACCTCCTGTCGGTGCTTGAAGTTGCAAGAAATAATTCAGCCGTGCTGAGCCTCAAACCAGTCAAAGGGCTTCACAATTTTGGCAGTCCAAATAATATCAGTGGAAGACCCGATGTACTCATAAAACATTGAGCGCAAAAGGAAACGTTCAAGAGGAGTAAACAAATTGTTGTGGCTTTTAATCACATTGCCATCATCACCAGACAAAGAGGATGCAGTAGATCAATTGTTTCAAGTCAAGTCATGTTGATTTGTGACGCCCTTAATCACAAAGAGTCTCAAAGGGCTGCACAGATAAAAGACTATTGCAAACTACAGACTATTTTGACACTTATATTGTCAACATAAAATAATAATAATAATAATAATTTCCTTTGTATTGTCATTCTTTGTAACAATGTACACAGAACGAAATGTCGATACACCTGACCCGTTGTAGCAAGTCGGTGCAGCCGCAGCCAGAGGGCGCCGCCATTATACCAATTAGGTATGTCTCGGTCGAGGCGCGAACCAGCGACCTCCCAGTCTCAAAGCCGGCACACTACCATCTAGGCTACTGAGCTGGTATATAGGTTATTCATATGCTATAGAATAGAAGTGTGTTTAAGCTTAGATTTAAACAGTTCCACTGAGGTTGCAGATCGGATCCCAGGGGGAAGAGCATTCCATGGCACCGGGGCCCGAATGGAGAACGCTCTCGAACCTGCGGATTTCTTCTTGACTCTTGGGATCCCCTAGTAGACGAGCATTTTCAGAGCGAAGGCTCTGGACCGGAACATAGGGCGAAATTAAATCTGAAAGATATGAGGGAGCAAGTCCATGCATGATTTTGTATACGACCAACAGAACCTCAAAATCACATCTTAAGCTAACAGGGAACCAATGCAGGTTAGCTAAAATCGGGGTCATGTGATCAAACTTTCTTGTCTTCATTCAAAGCCTCGCTGCAGCATTTTGTACCAGCTGAAGGCTCTTGATTTTGGACTTCGGGAGAGTAGGGCATTACAGTCAACAAACGGCTGAATTATAGTCGCAGCCGTCAGCATAGGGCGAATTTTTGCAATGTTGCAAAGATGGAAAAAAGCTGTTCTAGTAAAATTGTTGAGGGTGTCCCCTGCCCACTGCCCGGAGATGGCTGGGATGGGCTCCAGCCCCCCCGCGACCCTAATGAAGATAAGCGGTACAGCTAATGAGATGAGATGAGATCAAGCCAATATTGTTGCCAACATTGTACTTCTACTAAAAAAAATGTAATTAAATAGAGTTGTGTAATGTGCAACCGACTAAATAAGCCCCCAAAAATGTTAGTATTGTGCAACAAAAGATGGGACTAAAACAAATGGAAATCTTGTGAAAGAATTGTAAAAACAAATGACGTTTGTAGGCCGTACAACCTTTGCAATCGTACATGAGTCAATTCATTCAAAAGAGAAAAATAATTTTGCATTGCCGGAAACTCCGCAAAATGTAACTTGATGTCAAGTTTTGGACATGTTTGATAATGACTTAGTTGCCACACTTGGGATTGCTGTTGCTCACTGTTGTTTCCAGCGTTGCTCACCGACTTTGTGTGAACACTCAGACCTGTGGAAAATTACAGGGAACATTGACCCCAGCTAAAAATGGCCTTATTATCAAATAACTTTAGGATGACACAATCATTTAAAGCACCCAGACACACGCAAACCAACATTAGCAAAACAGTACAAGTACAAGCAAGGCTACTTTGTAGTAATTAGCTAGGAGCGAAAAGGAAATGATCTGGTACATTCCAATCACAGCTTGACAGAGGTGTCGATTTTGTGTTTTTAACAAGAATGTTGCATTCAAGAACAGTGGGAATACAGATCTACCTTACTTGGATTTTCCCAGTTATGACCTCGAACATTTAAGGAAGAATGAAAACACCAAAAAAGCCTGAGTGAGATTGCTTGTTGTTGGGTTAGTGCAGTCAACATTAGGGCTGTGACTGACAATTATTTTCTTTCGATTGAATGAATGAATGAAAAGTTTTTTTAGAACATTAAAATAAAATTAAAAAATAATAACTCAAAAACAAAAATAATGTTACATAACATGTTGGAAAAGGAGTAGTAAGAAGCAGACGCTACCCCTTCATCTTCCCTATTAATTACATTTTACAGCTCTTCTTTTGTGTCTAAATACAACACAATATCAAGGATACACACATTACATAGGTCAGATATCAATAATTATATTAATAGTCACATATTTCATACACTAATCATCGTAGTACCCATCTATTAATGTTATAATGCTACTTGTCACTAAATATCATTGTGATACCAAAAATAATAACAACAATAGCAATAACAACAGTTATGATATAATAATAGCAACAATAACACAAAGTTAACCATAGTTCTAGACGCAGTATTTCCAATCTCTCGTATCACTCATACCCCATTTTCTTCATCTCTGTATTCAGCCAGTAATGTTTTTTTTGTAATTATAATTGAACACGTGAATAGTTGCACATTTTTGATCTCGTGTTGTAAATTGTTCCAAAGTTTGACTCCGCACACAGACACACACATACTTTTCCTGGTGGTTCTCACCTTTGGGAGTTTGAATTTACTATAGCCCCTTAAGTTATAACTTCCCTCTTTCCGAAAGAATCATTTTTGGATGTTTTCTGGCACTGGGTTTTTGTTGACCTTAAATAGCAGTTGTGAAGTGAAAAAAATGACTAAATCATCCAATTTCAATCATTTGGATTCTTCGATTAATCCGATTTTCTTTTTAAGACTCATTTTTTGTCACGGAACGGACCGGGAGGCAGGAAGTGTGAACTCATTTTGCGTGTACGTTCTGTCACTTTAATTTAGAAAATAAAAGTTGTCCAACAAGCATGGACCAAAGACAAAACAAAACAGGCTTAAAGGCAATTAAAATTACAAACTAGGTATACTCAGGTCAAACGGGCATGAACAGGTCTTTTCTCAAGTTAAGCAATGGTCTGGCAACGGGCAGTCCCAAGAGGAGCGCTTAAGTATCCCACACGCAATCAAGTCAATGTGTCTCAGCCGGTGTCAAGGGGCGGGACCAGCTGGGTGCCATGACGACCGTGCAGGACATGACATTTTTGTTTTCCTCCTGTATTAAAATATAAGTTTTGGACAGATACCATGTACAAAACTAAGAAATATTCTACACTCTAAAACAACTAAAAAATCCAACTGTTTGTCAAATAACTTGTATACTAATGTATGCTATACACCCGCAAATGTGTAAGACACTCTTTTCCTTCCACCTTATCCAAAGATCGTATTATACTTAGACTTTAATACGAAACAAAAACAAAGAAAGATCAATAAATGAAATTTGATGCGTAGCAAACTTTTTATCTGACAAAAAACAATCAAATGAACTTGGTTGAATATTATGAACAATGTGTGAATGACATCTAAAATTCTTAAAAATCTGCCTCGTGTCGAGATGAAATGAAATGATCTGCATTTCTATAGCGCTTTTCAAGTCAATGACTTCCCAAAGCGCTTTACAATGTGCTCCACATTTCCAAATAGCGGCCTTGCAGCCATGTAAGGCGCTAACCTGCTTATTGGGGGTGTTAGGGGTTCAGTGTCTTACCCAAGGACACTTCAACATGTAACACAGACGAGCCTGGATTCGAACTGGGATCCCTTGATCCCAAGACGAGCGCTCTACCTCCTGAGCTACTGCCGCCCCCCAAAAAAATGAAATGATCTGCATTTATATAGCACTTTTCAAGTCAATGACTTCCCAAAGCGCTTTACAATGTGCTCCACATTTCCCAATAGCGGCCTTGCAGCCATGTAAGGCACTAACCTGCTTATTGGGGGTATTAGGGGTTCAGTGTCTTACCCAAGGACACTTCGACATGTAACACGGAGGAGCCGGGATTTGAACTGCGATCTCTTGATCCCAAGACGAGCGCTCTACCTCCTGAGCCACTGCCGCCCCCGAGATAAACATGTCATCGTTATTACTTTTCTAGGGTTAAGGTATTTTATGAATTCGTTTTCTAAATGTTTCTGTGTGTTTTTACAGCACTTTCGGTTCCCTTGAAAATTGTGAAAATTTGTAGTGTTTGACTGTTGCCGATTTTCTTTGTAATTATGCAATGTTGGATGAATAAAATTGATTAAAAAAAGTAAGATTTTCTTTTTAAAAAAACTGTCTCAAGGTGCCCTCTGTCAGCCCACAGTGGTACTACCACCCGAAAACTTCATAACGAAATCCAATGCATTTGCATTGATTGAACGTGCTTAGTGGCTCATTAGTAAGAACTGCTTTTAATGATCCAATTGTAAACAATTCTATCGATTCATTGTTGCAGCCCTGGTCTTAATCAAGATTATATTTTACTCTTTACTGCTGCCATAATCAAACGAAGTCAGTATCCTCACTTATTTAGATTGAACATAGCATAGCAACTCAGAGAATCCAATTCAAACGGCCCTTCATGTGCATACTTCCTGTTTTAAAATTCAAGAGTAGAGTTCCCAGCGCCCTTGAGCATAGCATGAATTCACATATAGAAGGGGTGTCAAAGTCAAACTGATGAAAGGACCGTATAAAAAATTGAGCTATGAGCCGAGGGCCGGACTGAACAAAAATATACAGTATAAAGAGTAAAAAATAGAAAAATATTAAGTTTCCAGCTGTCAGGACCAGAACAGAAACAGGACCCACTGGCGTAGCGTTTCTCATGAGTTTTATTAGAAGAAAGAGAAAGGATTGCGCCCATGATCCGGGGATCGCTGGATGCGGGAAGCAGGTCGCTCTGAACGTGGAAGAGGGACTTCCGTGACGAGCGATGGCGGTGTCGGAAACGGAAAAAACAGGTCAGTAGCCGGGATAGAAGAGCAAAAACGTGGTCAGAATCAGAAACGAGTCAAAAGCCAGGAGAGGAGAGTGGACGTGGTCGAGATAAAAAACGGATCGTTATTCGGGACGGGAGAGCAGACATGGTCGAGATCAAAACAGATCGTAGCGGGAGACAAACAGGAGCAGAAAAACGGGACGTGCGAAAAACGGCTTGCCGTGTAAAAAAACAGAGATTCTCAGACGGACCGACTACCGGGGTATTGACAGGACAGGATTTAAATAGTGGGGAAACCAATCCGTCAACAAGCTGCAGCTGGCGCCACACGCGCGGAGCCAATTGGGCGCCATGGCAACCGTGACACCACCTCTAACTTAAAGTTATTAAAATTAAAATAAAAACTATACACAACTGGGATATTGCACTTAGAACCCGGATATTGCACTGTACCCAAGTCCACGCAACAACTGAAATAACTTCGATTCGCACAATATTTTGGAACAAAGTCAAAGTGTGAATAAAGTAAACAATAGAACGCAAAAACATTTCACGGTACAGAAATAAAATATTTTTCCTACGACAGTCAAGAATATCTGAAGTAAAAAACTATAGACAAGCAGGATATTGCACTTAAAACCGGGGTATAGTACTTGAAAACTGCGTTTCACGTCCTTTTTTGGACCGCAACCCTGTGAAAAACGAAGGATTACTGTATATAGCTAGTAAACTCTCCAATTTCTATTCCCTCCAGGTTCTATCATGGTCTGCATTCTTAGCCTCCCGTGAAAGCAATGATACCTTTCTGCATGCGCGATGCATACGATATTCACCTGTCTGTGTGCCAGAACGCACGCCTTTGTGCATTCGACATGCATTCATACATACCGATGAGCAGCGCCTCCTGCCCTATTTTTAGAGCAGCTATATCAGCTCGCCGTATGTGTCGGCTGCTGTTCTCTAAATGGCCACAGACCCCGTGAAGCAAAACGAGGCCAAAAATTCACCCGACGAATGGATCCATAACTGATGAGCAAGAGAGGGAGAGCGAGTCAGATGAAGAGAGAGAGAGAGAGAGAGAGAGAGAGAGAGAGAGAGAGAGAGAGATGATGAGAGAGAGAGAGAGAGAGAGAGAGAGAGAGAGGGACAGGTGACAAGAGAGGTAGAGAGAGCGAGCGACAGATGACGAGAGAGAGAGAGAGCGACAGATGACAAGAGAGAGAGAGAGAGCGACAGATGACGAGAGGGAGAGAGAAAGAGAGAGCGGCAGATGACAAGAGAGAGAGAGAGGTAGAGACAGATGAAAATAGAGAGAGAGAGCAACAGATGACAAGAGAGAGAGACACAGAGAGAGAACGAATGATGGAGAGGGAGGGAGAGAAAGCGACAGGTGAAGAGAGGTAGAGAGAGAGAGAACGACAGATGACAAGAGAGAGAGAGAGAGAGTGAGAGAGAGAGAGAGAGAGAGAGAGAGAGAGACAGATAACGAGAGAGCGACAGATGACGAGAGAGAGAGAGCGACAGGTGACAAGCGAGGTAGAGAGAGCAAGCGACAGATGACGAGAGAGAGCGACAGATGACAAGAGAGAGAGAGAGAGAGAGCGACAGATGACGAGAGGGAGAGAGAAAGAGAGAGCGACAGATGAGAAGAGAGATAGAGAGAGGTAGAGACAGATGAAAATAGAGAGAGAGAGCGACAGGTGACGAGAGAGGTAGAGAGAGAGAGCAACAGATGACAAGAGAGAGAGACACAGAGAGAGAAAGAAAGATGAAGAGGGAGGGAGAGAGAGAAAGCGACAGGTGAAGGGAGGTAGAGAGAGAGAACGACAGATGACAAGAGAGAGAGAGAGAGAGAGAGAGAGTGAGAGAGAGAGAGCGACAGATGACGAGAGAGAGAGAGCGACAGGTGACAAGCGAGGTAGAGAGAGCAAGCGACAGATGACGAGAGAGAGCGACAGATGACAAGAGAGAGAGAGAGAGAGAGAGCGACAGATGACGAGAGGGAGAGAGAAAGAGAGAGCGACAGATGACAAGAGAGATAGAGAGAGGTAGAGACAGATGAAAATAGAGAGAGAGAGCGACAGGTGACAAGAGAGGTAGAGAGAGAGAGCAACAGATGACAAGAGAGAGAGACACAGAGAGAGAAAGAAAGATGAAGAGAGAGTGAGATGGAGAGAAAGTGACAGGTGAAGAGAGGTAGAGAGAGAGAGAACGACAGATGACAAGAGAGAGAGAGAGAGAGAGAGTGAGAAAAAAAGAGAGAGAGAGAGAGAGCGACAGATGACAATAGAGAGAGAGAGCGACAGGTGACGAGAGAGGTAGAGAGAGAGAGAGAGCAACAGATGACAAGAGAGAAAGAGAGAGAGAGAGAAAGAGCGACAGATGACGATAGAGAGAGAGAGAGAGCGACAGGTGACGAGAGAGAAAGAGAGAGAGCAACAGATGACAATAGAGAGAGAGAGAGAGAGAAAGAAAGATGAAGAGGGAGGGAGAGAGAGAGAGCGACAAATGACAAGAGAGAGAGCCAGAGAGAGACAGAGAGAGCGTTAATTTTGCTGTCAAACACTCCCGCTAAATATACAAGTAAATGCACTGTAATGAGTCCAGTCAGGAATCGCACACAAGCATTCATGCAAACCAGGGACACCAACAAGTAGAGCCAGTTTGGCTTCAGCCAAGCTCTGAGTCACACTCGCTCGACAAACGTGCAGCTGACTGACAGTTCAGGAAACTCGTACACGACGGACAAAATGCACCCAACGCCATCACACAACCGTGTTTACCGGGCGTGCAAAATTTGCCATCGCTACCTATGCATCACCCCGAGTCCATGTTTGATATGCTAATGAGCAAGGGTAGCGCTCATGTTTTATTCGGGATTTAATGACCGTATTTTCCCGACTATTAGTCGCTCCGGAGTATAAGTCGCGGAATGACAATTGTGAGATGTAGTGGTCTACTTCACTTTGTCTAAGATTCAATTTAAGCGATATATTAATCCAACACAGGTGTGCGCAGTCAATTTCGGGTGTTACCTGTGGAATTCAATTAAGCTTTCCCAAAACTGTGGTTAGTCACTGTTACTTTGCCAAGGGGGGTATACGACTTTTTCATTTAAGGCCGGATGACCTCGATTGTTTTTGTTCCTTTATCAATGGAATGTTTTGACGCGTTCTAAGGAATGGCCAGGGCACCTGTATGATGCGGCAGGGGTAAACCAGCAAAAGCTGTCGGGCCCTGCTGTCGAACAGAAGAGTGTGTTGTGTCACCATGACCCGAATGAATGAGAAAGATATATGTCTAGATAGATAGATGGAAAGATGTCTATATAGATAGATAGATAGATGGAAAGATGTCTAGATAGATAGATAGATAGATAGATAGATAGATAGATAGATAGATAGATAGGATAGATAGATAGATAGATAGATAGATAGATAGATAGATAGATAGATAGATAGATAGATAGATAGATAGATAGATAGATAGATAGATAGATAGATAGATAGATAGATAGATAGATAGATAGATAGATAGATAGATAGATAGATAGATAGATGTCTAGTGTCTAGATGGATAGATGTCTGGATAGATAGATGTCTGGATAGATGGATGTCTAGATAGATAGATGTCTGGATAGATAGTTGTCTAGATAGACAGATGTCTGGATAGATAGTTGTCTAGATAGATAGTTGTCTAGATAGATAGGTGTCTAAATAGATAGATGTCTAGATAGATGTCCAGATGTCTAGATAGATGTCCAGATGTCTAGATAGATGGATGTCTAGATGTATAGATGTCTAGATAGATGTCTAGATAGCGAGATGCCTAGATAAATAGATGTCTAGATAGATGTCTGGATAGATAGATGTCTAGATAAATGTCTAGATGTCTAAATAGATAGGTGTCTAGATAGATGTCTAGTAGATAAATGCCTAGATAGATAGAAGTATAGATGTCTTGATGTCTAGATGTAGATAGATGCCAAAATGTCTAGATAGACATATGCCAAGATGTCTAGATAGATATATGCCAAGATGTCTAGAGAGATAGATGTCTAGAGAGATAGATGTCTAGATAGGTAGATAGACAGGTAGGTAGGCTCTGTGTCATATTAAAATTGGTTTGATGAATTTTAAACCTTCGGACAAAAAAACAGAATTCAGGAAGGGGCAAATCCTTTTTCACAGCACTGTATTTCTCCATCGGAGGATCTTTCGGTGGTCGGCGAAAACAAGGAAAGGCAAAACTCGGCACGTCTCCTTAACAAAGGCCGAAGCTTCCGATACAATACGTGAACCACTCGATTTGCACTCACTTGATGAAGCAGCGGGCTCCCTCGAAGGTGTAGCCTTCCTCCCATCCTGTCGGCAAATCTGCAAAAGGACGGAATAGAGTTACGGCCGTGCGAGGGGAGACGCCGCCAACACGCTCGCAATTTAAAGCGTTGGAGATCCGATTTGGCTTGTGGCTCCTGTTAGGAATTAAATATTAAAATGTACCGTTTACCAAATTGTTCGAATTAGTTATCTGACTCCATTAACCAAACACAACCTACATTCACCTAACAATGCGTGCTCATTTCTTTAGGGAAAAATGAACAACGGGGGCAGTTTTAATTTCTTAAATAATTTAGCGAAGTGAACTCCATCGAATATAGAAGAAGAATTTACTCTTATTGTCATTCTTTGTAACCATGCACACAGAACGAAATTTTGATACACCTGACCCATACAGTTAAACTGTAGCGAGCCGATGCAGCCGCAGCCAAAAAGGGCGCAGCCATTTGAGTCATTAGGTGACCAAAACCCCCAGGGAGGCAATGAGTACCAATAGTGTAAGTCTTAGGTATGACTCGGCCGAGGCTTGAACCAGCGACCTCCCAGTCTCGGAGCGGGCGCCCTACCATCTAGGCTACCGAGCTGGAATGTATGGCCGAATTAGCCAAATTAGTGTCCGTCAAGCCTCCTCCCTCGATCTTCCCTTTTTTTTTTTCTCTACCCACGTGTCTCCGCAAGCTGATGTGCCGGCTCCTCCCATGGGCGTGCCAGACACCCCCACGTGGGTTCCACCCCCTCGCCTCGATGTCTGGAGAAACTCAAAACAGCAGAGCGTTTATCAAAACAATGCCAGACGTCCTTCGTCAGAGTCCCATTATCAAAATACCCCAGCCAAAACATTCCGCATTTGGAACAGCGTGACCTGAAGCCCACTCAGTGAAAATCTTCATTGCACATCGCTTTTTTTGTTCCGAGTGCCGCTGAGCACATCTGCGAGCGGGAAGTGCGTTTGTGTGTTGAAAAAAAAAACAAAAAAAACACACAAATATGTTTGAAGAGAAATTATGAAGATTAAGAAAGAGGAAAAAATAAAAGAGAGAGCATAGAAAAAGAGAGAATGAAAAAAGAGAGAGACTAAGAAAAATAGATGATTAAGAAGAAAAGATATTGAAAAAAAGGGAGCATAGAAAAAGAGAGAACAAAAAGAGAGAGAGAGACCAAGAAAAAGATATATAGCAACAGAGTGAAGAAGTCACTTTGGCGACTGGCTTTGACGTCATTTTTCCTCGCAGGCCGAATTCAAAACCCTCGGCGGGCCATATCCGCCCCGCCACCCGCACGCTTGACACCAGCGACTGGGGATCCCCTAAGTGTCGGTGCAACGGAATTTTCTTCCGGAAAGAACGCCAACCCGACGGAACTTTTCTAAAGTGTCGCAAAGTGAAGTGTCCGGGAGGGGAGGACTACGGACGCCGAGAGGGGAAGAAGGGGGGCTTGTTGCTCTCTGCTCCATTATCCCCCCCCTCGGACCATTATCTCCCCTCCTCTTCCATTTCAGGAGAAGAAGACTCGCCTGGAGTTTTGGCGTGTCCCGTGACGACAGCCTCCCCGCTAAGCGGCTCCAGCCATGTTGTGCTCTTGGCTTCTTCGCTACAAGAAAAAAATGGAGGGAACGGGAAAAGAAAGACAAGGTTGGTCAGTCAGAAGTCGAAACCACAGGGCCCGCGTCCACCTCGTCCGTTTATTTACTTGATAAAGAATATCCTTCCGTCCTGGGTGACGCCGTAACTCCAAGAACGGGGGAGACGGGAGAGCCAGTCGGCTTTGGGCTCCGCCGCCATTTCTCCGTGGAAAGAAAAATGGGGGGGAGAAGAGCTGTCGCTACCCCGGCTTGACAGTAGAGCGTTTGCTGGGGAACGGAGGTGTCGTTCGCGAGCGACGCGGCGCTAGGAGCCGACTCTCTTTCTTAACTTGAGGACGCTCGTTTCCCCCCCACCTTCTCTTTATATCCGTCTCCCTCTTTCTCCTTCTTTTTCTGGTCCTTGTATTTCTATCTGTTTCTTTTTACTCTTTTGCCTGCCATTTATTTCTCTTTCTCCTTATCTTTTCCTCTAGCTATTTCTGTTTTTCTCTCCTTTTTCCCTTTTCACTATTTCTTGTTTCGCTCTCTTTCTCATTCTTTCTCTTTACCTCTATTTAATTCTCTCCCCTTCTCTTTCTCAGTTTCTCTTTCTCTCACATGCTCTTTCTTTCCCGTTCTCAGTTTTTTATCTGTCTTTCTCTCTCCTTCCATTCACTCTTTCCTTCTCCATCTCTCTTTCTCTCTCTCTCTCTCTCTCTCTCTCCCTTTTACTCTCCATCTTACTCTCCCTTCCACTCCTCCCCTATCTTATTCATTCTTATTTTCTTGTTTTCTTTCTTTGTTTCTCTTTCTCTCGCCCTCTCTCTCTCTCTCTCTCTCTCTCTCTATCATTCTCTCTCTCCCTCTCTCTCTTGTTGTCTCTCATGGCGTCATCTCTGTATGTCTATTCTGTGTCTTTCTTTCTTTTTATCTTTGCCTTCCATTCACTCTTTCCTTCTCTCTCTTTCTCTCTCTCTTTCTCTCTCTCCCTTTTACTCTCCCTTCCACTCCTCCCCTATCTCAGTTATTCTTATTTTTTGTTTTCTTTCTCTATTTCTCTCTCTCTCTCTCTCTCCCCCATAGTCTCTCGTGGCGTCATCTCTGTATTTTTTCTATCTTTTTTTCCTTATCTCTCTCTCCCATTATCTCATGTTTTTTTCTTTCTTCTCTCCCTCTCTTTCTCTCTTTCTATTTGTGCCTCTATCTTTCTTTCTCTCTTTTTCTCTAGGTCTATGTTTTATCCCTTAGGTTCTCTGTCTCCCTCTCTCTCTCTCCGTTTACTTCTCTCTCTCTCTCTCTCTCTCTCTCTCTCTCTCTCTCTCTCTTTTTCTTTTTTAAAGTCTGTTTCTTTTTTCCCCTTTTTAAAGTCTGTATCTCTCTCCTTTTCTCTTTTTTTAAAGTCTGTTTCTCTCTCTGTTTCTCTCTTTCTCTCTCTTTTTGGTCCTCCCCTTCCCGCTCTCTTTTTTTATCTTTCCCCCTCGCCTAAGTTTTTCTCTCTTGTCATCTTACTCTCCCTTCCACTCTTCCTTCCTTTCTTTTTTTTCTTTCCTTCTTTCTTTCTTTTTTTCTTTCTTTCTTTCTTTATTTCTTTATTTTGTTGTTTCTTTCGATATTTCTTTCAATGTTTCTTTCAATGTTTCTTTTTCTCTTTCCTTTTATCTTTGTCTTTTTTCTTTCTTTCTCTTTCTTTTCATCCTTTTTTCTCTTTTCTCTCTAATACTCTTATGTGGCATCATCTCTGTGTTGTTTATATATATGACTTTCTGTTGTTCATTTTCTCTCCGTTTCCCTGTTTCTCTCTCTTTATCTTCTCTCTATATATTCTCTCCCTCTCTCATTATCTCTAATCCTCTGTTGTCTCTTCATCCCGCTCTTTCTTTCTTTCCCTCCATCCATTTTTCTTATTTCCTCTCTCTTTCCTCTTTTACTCCTTCTCTTCTACCTCTCTTTCATTTCCTCTCTTACTCTCTCTCTTTTGCCCCCTTTCTCTCTTAATATATTGCTTCTCTATCTTTTTGTATTTCTCATTCCTCTCTCTCTTGCTTTCTTTCTCATTTGAATCCACCCCTCCTTCTCTTTTTTTCTCCTACTCGCTCTTTCTCCTTTCTCCTTTCTCCCTCTTTTCTTTTGTGTCTCCCTCTTACAAGTAGCGTCATTTCTGTGTTGTTTTCAGAGTAAAAACAATTTGAAAGTTCAAATTTGGTAAAAGAAAATAAAATATTTACATAGAAACAACAAGGGCTATTATAATCTAGATATCTTAATCCATTTTCGCGATAAATTACAAAAAAAAAAACAAAGAAAAAAAACTGGAGATTCGCCCGGGAGCCGAAAGAGTCGGTTCCTTTCTAGTGAGCCGAGCCGAAAAAGCCACATCTCCAAAAGGAGCCGGAATGGCCATCACTAGTGGGGAGAGCGCGGCGGCGCGCGCGCCCGCCCGAAGCAATCAGGCGAGAACGCGCATCGGAATGCACACAACAGCAAATGATTTGTTGCAAAAGGAGGAAACATTTGGCGATGACGTCAGGATTCATTTGTCGTCTTTAAAATCTTCGAAGTACAATAAATCCCTTGATATTCTTCTCCGGCTGCAGCAAATTGGCCACTTAAAGGGACAGTGTGTATGATTAAGCGCCACTTAGTGGTTAGAAAAAAACGTTTCGTTCATTAAAGACAACAATTCCCGAAACTGTCTTCTCTCTCTTTCTCTCACATATTTTCTCTTTTCCTCTCACGTCCATTCATTTGCTGTATATATATATATATATATCTTTTTTTCTCTTTCTGTTTTTCTTTTTGTCTCTTTTTCTTTCTCTCAATCGCTTTTCGCTCTCTGTCTTTTGAATAGCGCGAATGTATCTCTAAAATAAGAACTTAACTTGTACTAATTACTATGCTGTTACTATGTTATAGAAAGAGAAGAGAAAAAAAACGGGAGGAAAGAAATATGGACAGAGAAAGAGAAAGAAAATAAAGTGAGAGAGAGAGATAGGGAAAAAAGAAGAAAAGGGAGAAAAAAAAAGAGAGGGAGCAAAATAGATAGAGCGATATAGAGAGAGAAGGAAGAAAGAACAAAAGGGAGAAAAAGAAAGACAATGGAAGAAAATGAAAGATGGGCCGAAAGAGAGGAAGATTAAAGATTAGAGGGTGAACTAAAAATATAGAAAGACAAAGAAAGTGAGAAAGAAAAAAATGCAAAAAACTGAGAAAGAAAAGTGAGAAAAAGAAAGGGGGAGAAATAAAGAGAGTGAGTAAGAGAGAAAGAGAGGAAGATTAAAAGAGAGGGTGAACAAAAAGATAGAAATAAAGGGATGGCGACAAAGAAAGTGAGAAAGAATAAAATGAAAAAAAAAATCAAGAAAGAAAAGGGAGAAAAAGAAAAAGGGAGAAATAAAGAGAGAGTGAGTAAGAGAAAGAGGTGAAGATTGAAAGAGAGGGTGGACAAAAAAGATGGAAAGAAAGGGATGAAGACAAAGAAAGTGAGAAAAAAAAACCAAGAAAGAATAGTGAGAAAAAGAAAGAGGGAGAAATAAAGAGAGAGTGAGTAAGAGAGGGAAAGAGATGAAGATTAAAAGAAAGGGTGAAGAAAAAAGATAGAAAGAAAGGAATGAAGACAAAGAAAGTGAGAAAGAAAAAAATTCAAAAAAAAAATCAAGAATGAAAAGGAAAGAGGGAGAAGTAAAGAGAGAGTGAGTAATAGAGAGAAAGAGATGAAGATTAAAAGAAAGGGTGAAAAAAAAAGATAGAAAGAAAGGGATGAAGACAAAGAAAGCGAGGAAGAATAAAATGCCAAAACAAATCTAGAAAGAAAAGTGAGAAAAAGAAAGAGGGAGAAATAAAGAGAGAGCAAGATAGAGAGAGAGAGAGACAAAGAAAAAAAGAACAAAAGGGAGAAAAAGAAAGAAAATGGAAGAAAATGAAAGATGGACCAAAAAAGAGAGTGAGTAAGAGGGAGAAAGAGAGGAAGATTAAAAGAGAGGGTGAACAAAAAAGATAGAAAGAAAGGAATGAAGACAAAGAAAGTGAGAAAGAAAAAAATGCAAAAAATCAAGAAAGAAAAGTGAGAAAAAGAAAGAGGGAGAAATTAAGGGAGAGAGAAAGAGAAGATATGAAGGAATGCAGGAAGGAAGGAAAGAGAACGAAAGCAAGAGAAATTAGTAGGAAGTAGGCATAATTTGACTCCGTCAACCAAATAAAAAAATCATTTGAGAAGAAAATCGCAATGACCCAGCACTGGTGAGCTATTTTAACAACAGGCCCACGGTCACCACAGCGGGGCCACCCTAGTGCCCGCGGGCACCACGTTGGAGACCCCTGGTAAAGAATGATGACCTTAAAAATGTCCCTTATTATATTAAATCATAAAATATACATACTAAATGTGTTATAAAAATACAAAAGAAGATGAATATATGAAAAGTTTTGAAATGTCGTTTGTTGACTCTGGGACTATGTTTACGGAGTCCGCCATGACACTCAATGAGCTCACACGGTGGGTGCAGGGTTGGGTAGGGTTACTTTAACTGGATTACTTTCAATTACTTTTGGATTACTCCAATACTAAAAATATGCTAATAAAAGACAAAAGAAACTAAATAGGAATAAAATGACTAGATTTTGGCTTGGGGAGTAACGGAATACATGGAACGGCAAAAATGATGTTGGAAAGCTGTTTGGATTTATTTTCATTTGGTTTCTGTCGCATTTTATGTTCGTTTTGCCGGAGATCAAAGAGATCAAAGCCAGGAGAGAAAGCTTACCACGTGTTGTGAGTCATCATTTTATTCATATTTAGTTTCTTTTGTCTTTTATTAGCATATTCGGTATTGGAGTCATCCAAAAGTCATTGAAAGTAATCCAGTTAAAGTAACCCTACCCAACCCTGGTCGCATTTTATGTTAGTTCTGCCGGACATCAAAGAGATCAAAGCCAGGAGAGAAAGCTTACCACGTGTTGTGAGTCATCATTTTATTCCTATTTAGTTTCTATTGTCTTTTATTAGCATATTTGCTATTGGAGTCATCCAAAAATAATTGAAAGTAATCCAGTTAAAGTAACCCTACCCAACCCTGGGTGGGTGTGACATAGTGGCAAACTTTGAATGGCGTTTATTGGCTTGTGCTATTATGAAAACTTGCCTCTGATTGGTCAGCGCTTTTAGATTTCGAACATTAACAATTGTGGTTGGCCAAAACTCCATCATTCACTACAAAACCTCAAAACCTTGATGAGCAGGTAGGCGCCTTGCATGGCTGACTCCCTATTGGTGTGTGAGTGTGTGTGTGAAGCACATTTTAAAGCGCTTTGGGAGGTCTTCATTGACTTGAAAAGCACTATATAAATGCAGAACATTTACAATTTTGTTTGTTTTCTAATTTTCCATTTCTCGTCATGATTTTGAATACGCATATATTTAGATGTATATATTATATCGATTATATATAGAGAGTGTTAGAAATTAAATATCAATTTCTACCAAATTGTTTGAATTAGTTACCTGACTCCATTAACCAAACACAACCTACATTCTTCTAACAATGCGCGCTCGTTTTTTGATGGGAAAAGATGGACAAGAGACCAGCATTTCCACACGGGGGCAGATTTAATTTCTTAAATAATTTAACTAAGTGAACTCCATCGAATTAGCCGAATTAGTGTCGCCCGAGTCTCCGTCAAGCCTCCTCTCTCGATCTTCTGCTTTTTTCTTCTCGACCCGCGTCTCTCCGCAAGCTGGTGTGCCGGCTCCTCCCATGGGCGTGCCAGGAAAAACCCCCACGTGGGGTCCACCCCCTCGCTTCAATGACTGGAGAAACCTAAAACAGGAGAGCGTTTCTACGCTATCGGGGCCTTGTTCTCAAAACATCGCCTGCCGTCCTCCGTCAGAGTCCTGTTATCAAAATTCCCCAGCCAAAACATTCCACATTCGGATCAGCGTGACCTGTCATTGAACTTCAGCCCACTCAGAGAAAATCTTCATTGCACTCGATAAATGTAACTTGTATTTAATCGGATAAAATCCTTTATAGTAAAATGTATAAAATCCTTCAAGAGCAAAAATGAATGTTTTTTTCCACGAAACATCGGGACACTCAGCATTTCTCCAAGGTGTCGCAGACAGACTAATCCTCAATCCTCTCTTGCCCGACTAATGCGGGCTAAGGACGGAGCTGAAGCTCGCTAATGAGAAAGATCGCTCCATCCCGGGACAAACAAACAAACAGAAAGAAAGAGAGAGAGAAAAAAGAAAGATTGAAAGAAAGATAAAAGAGAAAGAAAGAAAAAGAGAAAAAGTTGCAATTAAAGAGAGAAGAGGGGAAGAAAGAAAAGGGAGAAAAAGCCTTCTCCCTCCCTCAATTTTAGTGCTCTGCAGGGGTTGGACCCAAACGGGGGAGGTAGCGTATGGTCTTGGGTCATTCTGATCAGTTTTAATGGTGGTGGACCCAAGTGAAGGCAAAGCAGGGACTGAGGCAGGGATGCTCAAAATAGGAAAGGCTTTTATGAACAAAACCAGGAACAAAGTAACAAACAAACAAAAGGACACTGTTAGGAAATGAATATTAAAATGTACCGTTTACCAAAATTTAACATCATATGATCTGGATTTTTTTCTAGTCCAGCAGAGAAGGCCTTGCAGGCCCTGACGGCCTACTTTTGCATTTCAGAACAGAATCTCAATACAAACACAGAACGAGGCCCCAAACTCATTTTAGCTGCTAAGGGGCCACATGCTAGAAAGAAAGTCTCACAGGGGCCACCTAGGAGATTTAATAGAGAGAGAGAGAGAGAGAGAGAGAGAGAGAGAGAAAGAAAAAGTGAGAAAAGGAGAGGAAAGAAGAGATGTCAATAGAGAGAAAGAAGTAAAGAGTGAAAAAAGTGAGAAAATTAGAGAAAAAAAGATAGTGTGAGAAAAGAAAAAGAGAGATTCAAATGAGACAACGAGAAGAAAGAGAGCGAAAGATCAATGGTAAAGAGAGCGAGAAAGAGAAAGTAAGGAAAAAGAGAGCGTGGGAAAAAATTGACAAAGGGAGAAAAAAGGAAAGAGATGGCAAAAGAGAGAAAGAAATAAAATGAGAAAGACAAAGAATGAGAGAGAAATAAAAAGAATGAGGCGTAGAAAAAGAGTCAAAAAAAGAATGAATGTGAAAAAAGGGAGAAACTAAAACATGAAAGAGGAAGAAAAAAAAGAGAAAGTCAACGAGAGGGAGAAATAAGGAGAAAAAAACGGGCTAGAAAGACAGAGTGAGGAAGAGAAAGTAAGAAAAAGATTGGGGGTAAGAAAGAAAGAATAAAAGAGACGGAAGGAAAGAGAAAAAAGACGGAGGAAAGAAGACAGAGGGACAAACAGAGAGAGAGGGAAATCCTCCTCCAGTTTTTTTGCAACTGCTGCATGGCTTTAGCGACATCAAGTGGAAATATCCAAAACTGCAGCTCATTTCTTCTCAGGTTGGACTGTTTTGAGCCCAATTGAGCAAAGAAAATACACAAAAATGACAGGTTTGAGAATAATCGAGCAAAAATATGGACAAAAATGACTGTTTTGAGCACAATCCGGCAAAAAATATACCCAAAAATGATTGTTTTGAGCTTAAGCGAGCAAAAAAAATGCAAAAATGAACACAAAAATGACTGTTTTGAGGCCAATCGAGCAAAACAAATACATAAAAATGACTGTTTTGAGCTTAATCGAGCAAAAATATACACAAAAATGATTGTTTTGAGGCCAGTTGAGCAAAAAAATACACAAAAATGATTGTTTTGAGCTTCATCGAGCAAAAAAAATGCGGAAATATACACAAATTGACTGTTTTGAGCATAATCCAGCAAAAATATACACAAAAATGATTGTTTTGAGCTTAAATGAGAAAAAAAAAATGCAAACATAAACATATAAATAACGTTTTTGAGACCAATCTAGCAAAAAAAACATAAAAATGACTGTTTTGAGGCCAATCAAGCAAAACAAAAACATAAAAATGACTGTTTTGAGCTTAATCAAGCAAAAAAATGCAAAAATCTACACAAAAATGACTGTTTTGAGCCCAATCGAGCAAAATTATGCACAAAAATGATTGTTTTGAGGCCAGTTGCGCAAAAAATACACAAAAAATGATTGTTTTGAGCTTCATCGAGCAAAAAAAATGCAGAAATATACACAAAATGACTGTTTTGAGCATAATCCATCAAAAATATACACAAAAATGATTGTTTTGAGCTTAAATGAGCAAAAAAATGCAAAAATAAACATAAAAATAACGATTTTGAGACCAATTTAGCAATAAAAACATAAAATGACTGTTTTGAGCTGAATCAAGCAAAAAAATGCAAAAATCTACACAAACATGACTGTTTTGAGCCCAATCGAGCAAAATTATGCACAAAAATGATTGTTTTTAGGCCAGTCACGCAAAAAATACACCAAAAATGATTGTTTTGAGCTTAATCGAGCAAAAAAAATGCAGAAACATACACAAAATGACTGTTTTGAGCTTAAATGAGCAAAAAAATGCAAAAATAAACACAAAAATAACGATTTTGAGACCAATCTAGCAATAAAAAACATAAAAATGACTGTTTTGAGGCCAATCAAGCAAAACAAAAACATAAAAATGACTGTTTTGAGCTGAATCAAGCAAAAAAATGCAAAAATCTACACAAACATGACTGTTTTGAGCCCAATCGAGCAAAAATATGCACGAAAATGACTGTTTTAGATAGATAGATAGATAGATGGATCAGGAGGTAGAGCGCTCGTCTTGGGATCAAGAGATCGCAGTTCGAATCCTGGCTCCTCCCTGTTACATGTCAAAGTGTCCTTGGGTAAGACACTGAACCCCTAATACCCCCAATAAGCAGGTGAGCGCCTTACATGGCTGCAAGGCCGCTATTGGGAAATGTGAAGCACATTGTAAAGCGCTTTGGGAAGTCATTGACTTGAAAAGCGCTATATAAAATGCAGATCATTTCATTTGCCTGTCAGGTAGTCCGTAATCCATTCTACAAGGTGTGAGCTAACTCCCATCTCTGTCAGTTTACCACTAAGTAGCAGAGGCTGTATGATGTTGAAGGCACTGGAGAAGTCCAAAAATGGAATCCTCACAGCACCCTTGCCCCTGTCCAGGTGAGAGAGGGATCGCACAAAAATGATTGTTTTGAGCTTAAATGAGCAAAAAAATGCAAAAATGACTGTTTTGAGCACAATCCGGCAAAAAATATACCCAAAAATGATTGTTTTGAGCTTAAACGAGCCAAAAAAATGCAAAAATAAACACAAAAATGACTGTTTTGAGGCCAATCGAGCAAAAAAAATACTTTAAAATGACTGTTTTGAGCTTAATCGAGCAAAAATATACACAAATATGACTGTTTTGAGCCAAATCGAGCAAAATTATGCACAAAAATGATTGTTTTGAGGCCAGTTGCGCAAAAAATTCACAAAAATGATTGTTTTGAGCTTAATCGGAAAAAAAAGCTAAAATATACACATAATGACTGTTTTGAGCACAATCCGGCGAAAAATATACTCAAAAATTATTGTTTTGAGCTTAAGCGAGCAAAAAAATGCAAAAATAAACACAAAAATGACTGTTTTGAGGCCAATCGAGCAAAAAAATACATACAAATGACTGTTTTGAGCTTAATCGAGTAAAAATATACACAAATATGACTGTTTTGAGCCAAATCGAGCAAAATTATGCACAAAAATGATTGTTTTGAGGCCAGTTGAGCAAAAAAACACACAAAAATGATTGTAGAGAGAGAGAGAGGGATCGGTGTAGCATTAGAGCATATGTGTCAAACTCCCGGCCCGCCGTGTAATCATATCCGGCCCGCAAGACCATTTTACATTATTGTTATTAATGGCCTGTCAATATGAACAACGCCGTCTCATCCCTGGACATCATATTCTGAAGTTTTAGTCACTCTACCTATTCTTTCATATATGACGTATACTATACTATACACCAGGGGTCGGGAACCTATGGCTCGCGAGCCAGATATGGCTCTTTCTATGAATACCAATGGCTCAGAGACCAATTTAATTGCATGCAAATTTTCTCCATCTCGTTCAAAACTTGAGCCATTGATCCTGTTCAGATACACGCAAAGCCAAACTAAAGCTAGTTTAATAGGCAGTACTTTTCAGAATATATAGGGCACGTTTTTACTATGATTTACAGTCAAGGTGTCACACAAAAAAAAACTCGTTTTGGCTGTACAACGCTAAAGAATCCTTTATATGAAAGCTCACTATATAATCTGTGTTCAGTGTTCAGATACTTTTTGATGAATCCACAGAACAAATTGCAAATGCGCCAAAACACCGGAAGAGAACTTAGTTATTCGATTGGGTGAGTGGGAGGGATGGGTGGAGCTATGCAAAAAAGTGCAAGCACTCCCTCCCATCTCTCGCCCTACTCCGTCTGCGCCAAAGGTAAGCACATCAGGCTCCCTGTTTTCAGAATGTTGTAACGTTTTTACAAAATAATTTGTGTAGCATTTTCATATTTCTACTTTTGACAAGAGTTATATCAAGGAGAGCAAAATCTTTTGGGATATTTATGTTTTTTTAATATATACATTGACATAGGAGCAAAGGAATATGAATGCTATTTTAATGTTAAGTTATTTAAGTTAAGTTTTAAGTTGTATCATTTAACAAGATGTTTTTATTTAGAGCAAAATAATAAATACTGTATAAGTGATTTAAGGTTTAAATTGAATATTCTTGTCTGTTTTTATTCATATTTATGATCCAAAAACATTCAGTTTAAGTGTGTTCAATAAATGTTTATCCTGGTTGGCCCGGGATCTTAAGTGTGTTTTGAATTTTGGCCCCTTGCGCAATTCAGTTTGACATCCCTGATGTAGACTATAGCATCCACCACTTTCACCTTCTCCTGGTAGGCAAATTGCAGAGGGTCGATGGCGTGGCGGACCTGTGGCCTCAGCAACCGCTCCATGGTCTTCATCACATGTGATGTCAGGGCGACCGGCCTGAAGTCCTTGAGTTCCTCAGGTCTTGATTTCTTTGGGACTGGGATGATGCAGGGTGTTTTCCATAGCTGGGGGACCCTCCCCTGTTCCAGGCTCAGGTTGAAGATGCGCTGTAGAGGGTCTCCCAGCTCCAACGGACAGGCCTTCAGCAGTCGGGAGCAACGTTCCCTGTCATTTTCCTTACGGGTCTGAGCGTTCACACAAAGTCGGTGAGCAACGCTTGAAACAACAGTGAGCAACAGCAATCCCAAGTGTGGCAAGATAATTCATTATCAAACATGTCCAAAACTTGACATCACGTTACATTTTGCTGAGTTTCAGGCAATGCAAATTTATTTTTCTCTTTTGAATGAATTGACTCATGTACGATTGCAAAGGTTGTACGGCCTACAAACATCATTTGTTCTTACAATTCTTCCATAAGATATCCATTTCTTATTTCCTGATATATTTTGTCGCATAATATTAACATTTTTGGGGGCTTATTTCGTCGGTTGCAAGATACAGAACTGTACTTAATCACATTTTTCAGTGGAAGTACAATGTTGGCAACAAGATTCACTTGATACAATTGGAAATTATTTGAATGTAACACAAACTTTTTCTTCTTTTTTCCGTGTTTTTTTTCTACTTTTTAAAAAATTCCTTTAAAAAAAGTCTCACTGTGTTTATTTTTTCCGAGCTGTTACTTTTTTCTTTTTGTTCTCTATTTACTTTTTCCTACATTTCTTTCTTTTCTTTTTTTCTGGCTTTTTCTACATTTTTCTTTCTTTTTATTTCTTCCTTTTATTTCTTTTTTTCGCAGCTTTTCACTATTTTTTCATTTTGGTATTTTTTTTTTCTTTTTTGTTCTATTCCCCCCTTCCTTTAGGTCGTTTTGTGCATAATTTTACTTAATATTTGGTCATGTTGGGATCAAAGAAGCAAAAACTGTCACAATCACCTGGATCGGGAACACCTGTGCTCAGGATTTGGCGCCAACAGCCAGGACAGCTGATTGGCGCACCCCGTACATTTAAATCCCCAGCTTCCAATCACACTTTGTCCGATTGTACTATGCGATCTGTTGCCATCTGCTCAGAAAGCCCGTACCTCCGACTCTTTGCCTGCCTCCTGTTTTTCTACCTGATCTCCGTTGCCGATCCGTTTCCGAATTTGTCTACAACCTGCCCTGCCCGCCTGACTCCTGATCTCTCTTCCGAACACGACGACGCCCTTCTTCTCCAGCCCCGACCAACAACACGACGACTACGACTGTCCACGACCGTTCCCGCCAAGCCTTCACCCGCTTGTCAAGTCTGGACAATCCGTCAAACAACGGATCGAAGATTCACGTCTTGTCATTCCTTCCTTCCAATAAAAACCAAGAAACGAGTGCAAGTGATCTCAGTTTTCCTTCCGTCCCGCCTGACAAAAACAACCTGAAGAGCCGTTTAGGACCCTTTTTAGTGAGCCGAGCCGAAGAAGCCGATTCTCGACATACTCCACTAGCTTTACTCAACTTCGTTCTACTTTGACTCGACTTAAAAATACAGCATTTAGGACACAACGTCTGGGGAACCCGTGTATTTTGACCTTCATGCACTGTAGCTTTGACTTCTTAATTGGTAATTTTGAGCCCTGATTTTTGTGCGCTGGCTAGATTTTCTTGTGCGCCGAGAATGTGCGAGCAGTGCGCAATTGCGCACGCGCGCAGCTTAGAGGGAACACTGGTCGGGGGGATACTCCATCTGGACCAGCTGCCTTGCTGGTTCTCCACACGCCTGGGCTGCAGTCATCTTGAGTGGGAGGATGTCCTCCTCCATGCTGGTGTCCAGAGGGGGGCAGGACCGCTGCAGTACTCTGGGGTGAGGACAGTGGGGTTGGTCAAACCTGTTAAAAAAGTTATTTAACTGCTTAACCCTCCCCACATCTACGTCCACGTTTTTGCCGTACAAAGTACGTTTATGATGCGTTTTAAGACGTGTACGACGTACGCGAAAATCTGTACGGAAAATCGCAAATTTGTCAATGATGGGTACCATCTGGTATACACCGACTATCACCAAACGGCAAATCAATCAAGTAAAACGAGTTGGCCGCGGTAGCCTCTATCTCGGTATGTTTTTTTTCCGTTGCAAACGAAGTGAGCGGTTTGATGCTACTGTGCGCATGCGTCTGCCGCCTGGGGATTTCCCATCATGCATCATTCCGGGGTAGTTTTGTAGTGAAAGGAAGTCCGTCTCTTTTTAGAGAACCGGCTTTTTCGGCTCAACTCATTCAAAAGAGCCGGCTCTCCAACGGCTCATTTGCTTTGATGCATTATATTACGAATGATGATGTTGTATTAAGAAAAAAAGGAAGTATAAAAGGAGAAAATGAAAAAAGACAGGTTTGTGGTGATCCCTTTAATCAGTATATTACCAACAAATAATTGAATGCAGAAAATGAATTCATAATTTGAATAAGAATATGTATTATTCTATTTAATTCTATTTGCATGTATATTTTCCTTCTACAGTGAACATCCAAGCGACTTCATTTTTGAACTTTTTTTTTATAATAAACCTCATTCATGTCGAGCAACTCAGTGTCTCACAACAAAATGTTAATAAGCAATATATATAATATAAGGAAACACATGTACAATATAACATGTTAAAGTACATAAATAAACACGTTTGGAAAAAAAAAATGGTGTAAGAATATTTTGTATTTTGTAAGGGAAAATACGACAGTTTGTAAGGGCATGGAGCCCTGGAGCGTATGCGATCTAGATGTCTAGATAGATAGATAGAGAGAGTGAGGGACAGATAGATAGAAAGATAGAAAGATAGATAGATAGATAGATGTACGAATAGATGGATAAATAGATAGATAGATAGAGAGAGGGATAGATAGATAGATAGATAGAAAGATAGATGGATAGATAGATAGATAGAGTGAGGGACAGATAGATAGATAGATAGAAAGATAGATAGATAGATAGATAGATATAAATATATATGGATAAATAGATAGATAGAGAGAGTGAGGGACAGATAGATAGAGAGATAGAGAGATAGAGAGAGAGAGTGAGGGACAGATAGATAGATAGATAGATAGATAGATAGATAGAGAGAGAGAGGGACAGACATATACATAGATAGATAGATAGATAGATAGAGAGAGTGAGGGACAGATAGATAGATAGATAGATAGAAAGATAGATAGAGAGAGGGACAGATAGATAGAAAGATAGATAGATAGATGGATAGACATATGGATAAATAGATAGATAGATAGAGAGAGAGAGTGAGGGACAGATAGATAGATAGATAGATAGATAGATAGATAGATAGATAGATGGACAGATAGATGGATAAATAGATAGATAGATAGATAGATAGATAGATAGATAAAGGGGCAGTGGATAGATAGATAGATAAAGGGGCAGTGGATAGATAGATAGATAAAGGGGAGTAGATAGATAGATAGATAGATAGATAGATAGATAGATAGATTGATAGATAGATGGGTGGACAGATAGATGGATAAATAGATAGATCGATAGATAGATGGATAGATAGATAGATACCTGTATTTATTCATTTTCTCTGTAAGTGCTGTGCGCCACCATTACCAATAGATGGCAGTAGAACCCCTCCATAAGTACTCGATATTTCCAGTAGCATGAAATTTAAAATGTCGAAACATTTTCGTACTTGTGGAAAATGGAATAAAAAACGCATTTTAAAATGTTGATTCCGCTCAATAATAAAAAAATAAATAAATTCAATTTTCTGTGTCTCGACTCTTTTCAATCGATTCCTCCAAGGACTTTTTATTTCATGTTTTTTTTTCTTTTTTTTTCAGCATCTTCGATGAAAGGTTGACGCCTTGAATGCACCAGTGTTGCTATGGCGACGCCAGGAGGGTTGCTGCGTGAATGAAAACCGTTCGAGTTTGAATGACATCAGCCTCCACTTTTGCCAGTTCCTGTTCTGAGAGAGAGAGAGAGAGAGAGAGAGAGAGAGAGAGAGAGAGAGATGCACAAAAGGAGAGAGAGAGAGAGAAACAAATAAAGAGACGGAGAGAGAGCATGAGAGTGTGTAAAAAAGACAAAGAGAAAGGAAAAGAGAGAAAGACAGAGAGAGAGAAAGAGAGATGCAGAAAGAGAGAGAGAAGGAGCGTGAGGAAGAGAAAAACAAATAAAGAGACAGAAAAAGAGGATGAGAGTGTGTAAAAGACAAAGAGAAAGGAAAAGAGAGAAAGACAGAGAGAGAGAAAGAGAGATGCAGAAAGAGAGAGAGAAGGAGCGTGAGGAAGAGAAAAACAAATAAAGAGACAGAAAAAGAGGATGAGAGTGTGTAAAAGACAAAGAGAAAGGAAAAGAGAGAAAGACAGAGAGAGAGAAAGAGAGATGCAGAAAGAGAGAGAGAAGGAGCGTGAGGAAGAGAAAAACAAATAAAGAGACAGAAAAAGAGGATGAGAGTGTGTAAAAGACAAAGAGAAAGGAAAAGAGAGAAAGACAGAGAGAGAGAGAGAGAGAGGTGCAGAAAGAGAGAGCGAAGGAGCATGAGAAAAAGAAAAACAAATAAAGAGACGGAGAGAGAGGATGAGAGTGTGTAAAAGACAAAGAGAAAGGAAAAGAGAGAGAGAGAGAGAGAGAGAGAGAGAGAGATTTATAGAGAGAGTAAGGAAGAAGCAGAAGGAGAGAGAGGATGATAAAGTCAAATGGGAAAGAGAAAGAATGAGTGAGAGAGAGAAAGAAAGTGAGAGACCGAAGCAGGAGAGAGAAATGAGAGGTAAAACAGAGAAAAACAAATAAAGAGATGGAGAGAGTGCATGAGTGTGAAAAAGAGAAACGAAGAGAGAGAAATGGAAAAGCAGAAGGAAAGAGAGAATGAGAACATCAAAAGGGAAAGAGAAAGAGAGTGAGAGAGAGAGAGGGGGAAATTGAGAAGCAGAAGGGGAGAGGAGTGAGAGTGTAAAAAAGACAAAAAGAAATAAAGGGACAGAGAGGATGAGTGTGAAAAAGAGAAAGACAAAGAGAGAGAGAGAGACACAGAGAAAGACAGAGTCAGAGAGAGAGAGAGAGAGAGAGAGAGAGAGAGAGAGATGGATACAAAGCAAGAAAAAACGGCACAAAAAAGGGAGAAAATGAGAGACAAGTGTGTGTGAGAGAGAGAGAGAGAGAGAGGAGTAGAAGCAGAAGGAGAGAGAGAGAGAGAGATGGATACAAAGCAAGAAAAAGGCACAAAAAAGGGAGAAAATGAGAGACAAGCGTGAGAGAGAGAGAGCGAGAGAGAGAGAGGAGTAGAAGCAGAAGGAGAGAGAGAGAGAGAACAATAGAGAGAGAACAAGAGAGAGAGAGAGACAGAGAGAGAATGGGAGATTGAGAGAGAGAGAGAGAGAGATATACATACAAAGCAAGAGAAAAAGAGACAGAAAAAGGGAGAAAGTAAGGGACGAGATAGAGAAAGTGAGAAAGAAAGAGAGAGAGAGAAAGAAAGGAAAGGAACAGGCCTGATCTCCTGTTGCCTTGTGAGTGTCTTGACCAGGCTTTATTATATTCCAAAGTCCAGCTCATTTTTCTCTTGTACTTCTCTTGCTGTTGTCCCGCAGGCCGGATTAAAAGCCTCATCCGGCCCGCGGGCTGCATTTTTGACACCTATGCTTGAATGCACCCCCAACCATCATTACCGTTTAATTTCTCTTATCTGATATGAAACGCGGACTCCAAACCTAAGCATTTTCGATGAGTGCCTCGGTCCAATCTTCTCGCTTTCATGCATTTAACCACAACTCCATCCATCCATCCATTATCTGCACCGCTTATCTTCAGTAGGGTCCCGGGGGGTGTTGGAGTCCATCTTAACCACAACTCTCTTCTTTTATTTTGATCAAAAGTGTTGGCAATCCTTTTTTCCCACGATGGCGGCATCCAAAAACGCAACACGGCAACAGCTAGCAGCTACGACGGCTTTCTTTTCCTCTGTTTTCTAACCGGCGCGGGTATTCTTTCTTCTCCAGCTTCGTCTGTGACGTCACGCTTGACGTAGACTATGACGGGGTTCCAGTGACACACCAGAACAGAAAGCAAGATTCCGTTTCTCTGACGTAGGCCTTTTCATGCTGCTACGCCGGGAATTTTGCTTGTTGCCATGGTGCCACGAGGACGAAGGTCGTTTGAAGGCTAAATGGAAGAACTGGCCAAAAGTACTAGAAAGAAAGAGAGAGAGAGAGAATGATATAAATAGAGAGACGTAGAGAGAGAGAGAGACATAGAAATAGACAAAGAGAGAGAGAAAGAGAGAGAGAGAGAAGACAAAGCAGAAAGAGAGAGAAGTGAGAGAAGTGAAAACGAGAAAAAGATGTATTTTTCACAATAAAAGGCAGGATTGGCTTATATATGACACAAAAAACTAAATAAAAAAGGAAAACGAAAAAGAAATAAAGAGATGGAGTGATAGGATGAGTGTGAAAAAGAGAAAGAGAAAGGAAAAGAGAGAGAAAAAGAGAAATATTGATACAAAGCAAAAAAAGGGAGAAAATGAGAGATAAGCGAGAGAGAAAGAGAGAGAGAGAAAGAGAGAGAGAGAGAGAGGGAAAGGGACATGCAGAAGGAGAAAGAGAGAGAGAGAGAGGTAAAGGGACATGCAGAAGGAGAGAAAGAGAGAGAAAGAGAATGAGAATGTTAAATGGAAAGAGAAACAGAGAGAGAGTGATATAAATAGAGAGAGAGAGAGAGAGAAAGAGAGAGAGAGAAAAGACAAAGCAGAAAGAGAGAGAAGTGAGAGAAGTGGAAACGAGAAAAAGAAATATAGAGACACAAAGAGAGGATGAGAGTGTGAAAAAAAGAGAAAGAGAAAGGAAGAGAGAGAGAGAGAGAGAGAGAGAGAGAGAGAGAAAAAGAGAGAGAGAGAAGACAAAGCAGAAAGAGAGAGAAGTGAGAGAAGTGAAAACAAGAAAAAGAAATATAGAGACACAAAGAGAGGATGAGAGTTTGAAAAAAGAGAAAGGAAGAGAGAGAGAGAGAGAGAAAGATGATACAAAGCAAGAAAAAAGGGCACAAAAAAGGGAGAAAATGAGAGACAAGCAAGAGAGAGAGAGAGAAAAGTGGGGAGATGCAGAAGAGAGAGAGAGAGAGAGAGAGAGAGAGAGAGAGAGAGAGAGAGAGAGAGAGAGAGAGAGAGAGAGAGAAGACAAAGCAGAAAGAGAGAGAAGAGAGAGAAGTGAAAACGAGAAATAGAAAAATAGAGACACAAAGAGAGGATGAGAGTGTGAAAAAAGAGAAAGAGAAAGGAAGAGAGAGAGAGAGAGAGAGAGAGAGAGAGAGAGAGAGAGAGAGAGAGAGAGAGGGGGATAAAGATGGATACAAAGCAAGAAAAAAGGGCACAAAAAAGAGAGAAAATGAGGAGACAAGCAAGATGAAGAGAGAGAGAGAGAAAGAGAGAGAGAAAGAAAAGGGCGGGAGCTCCAGAAAGAGAGAAAGAGAGAAAGAGAGAGAGAGAGAGAGAGAAAAGGGGGGAGATGGAGAGAGAGAGAGAGAGAGAGAGCGAGAGAGAGAAGTCATGCACGTTAGGTAGCAGTCTGGCATGAAAATGATAGGAAGCCACAGGCTGACGAGATCGATTCCAATTGCCTGAGTAGATATCGGACAGATGGGGTCGATACCGGACAGGAAGTGACAGACAGGATAGATATTGGATGAGGATATCGAAAACTAACAGAAGAAACTAGACGGGAACGAAAAGTGGAGAACTTATTAAACAGGACAAAAATAGACAGAAACAAAACTGGAAACCGAAATTAAACAGGACCAAATAAACAGGAACAATACCAAGCAGGAAATACCAACAAGAACAGGACCGAGTCGAAACCCACGTCTGGCGGGGCAGAAGTTTGTTGACGGGCTGACAAGGGAAGCATGACAGCGCTGAGCTTAAAATAGACAGCCAATCGGCGCCATAGCAACTTTTTTCCACTGTTTCTTTCTCTAGCCACTCATATGAACCACTTTACTGTAATCCGTGGCTCGCCACATCTTATTTATGAAATGATTTTGGGATTTTTTTGCTGTTAAATGTTGAAAATGACACTTCACCTTAGTTGCTGTTGCTAAGCAACTCCTGACATTTAAAGATGCTTGATTTTTTTGGGGCGGTATTGTGTTTGTGTGCTGTGATATTTTTTAATCATCACACATCATCTTGAAATCATTTCTTCCTTCTGTCGGTTGTGATGCAAAACCTAGCGATAAACTCATGCTAATATGCTAAACCCCGCCCTCTACTGCAATGAGCCAATCACAGTGCGCACAGCAGACTCCATGGAAGCTCTGCTGGCATGTCTATTCAATTGCATTGCAGTTTCTCTCATCTCATTAGCTGCACCGCTTATCCTCAGTAGGGTCGCGGGGGTGCTGGAGCCCATCCCAGCAATCATCGGGCAGTGGGCAGGGGACACCCTGAACTGGTTGCCAGCCAATCGCAGGGCACACGGGGACAGACACTCATTCACACCTAGGGACAATCTGGACCGGCCGATTCACCTGAAATGCATGTTTTTGGAATGTGGGAGGAAACCGGAGTGCCCGGAGGAAACCCACGCAAGCACGGGGAGAACATACAAACTCCGCACAGGAAGTCTGGAGCTGGATTTGAACCCACGCAGGAGGTTCCCATGACATGAACTGTGCCGCACATGCGCTAACCACTGCGCCGCCGTGCTGCCCCTGCATTGCAGTTTGTCCGTTTTTAATAAAAATATTTCTTATATTTTAAACTTTAGAATGGTGAAACAATGTGCATGGAGTATATGCAAATCTGGTACGAGTTTCTTTTTTTATTATCCGATTTAGCCACGTTTAACTCGAGACAAGTTGAACACAACACCAACTCAATGGAGATACAATTAATAAGGGAAACTGCTGGTGTAGGAAGAATTACTTGAAATTATATTTATTTGGTTTAGAATCTAGAATGGTGGTTATCGAGTCGACCAGCAGATGGTGCTCACGATTTTGTTCAAAATACAGTCTCATTTCATTCTAAGGGAAGCAATCCTCCAAACTAATTTATCGATTTTATTGATATTGATCAGGAAAACGATATGGACACACAAATAAATAATGCAACGCGGTTTGATTCTCAACAAACTACGATTTATTAACATGGGAAAGTAAAATCCAAACGAAAGAAAAAAACAACAGAATTTGTGGTGTTAAAGAAGGGGTGTAGATATCCAGTAGTAGTTGAAAGTACCGATCAACAAGTCTGGTTGTCTCATCTCATTAGCTGCACCGCTTATCCTCAGTAGGGTTGCGGGGGTGCTGGAGCCCATCCCAGCAATCATCGGGCAGTGGGCAGGGGACACTGGTTGCCAGCCAATCGCAGGGCACACGGGGACAGACAACTCACTCGCTCATTCACACCTAGCGACAATTTGGACCGGCCAATTCACCTGAAATGCATGTTTTTGGAACATGGGAGGAAACCGTAGTGCCCGGAGGAAACCCACGCAAGCACGGGGAGAACATACAAACTCCGCACAGGAAGTCCGGTAGCTGGATTTGAACCCACACAGGAGGTTCCAAGACCTTAGAACTGTGCCGCACACGCGCTAACCACTGCGCCGCCGTGCTATATAAGGTAAATTAATCGGGAATTACTTTGGAGATAGAGAGAGAGAGAGAGAAAGAGAGAGAAAGAGAGAGAAAGAGAAAGAAAGAGAAAGATAGAGAAAGAAAGAGAAAGAAAGAAAGAGAGAGAGAGAGAGAGAGAGAGAGAGAGAGAAAGAGAGAGAGAGAGAAAGAGAGAGAGAAAGAGAGAGAAAGAGAAAGAAAGAGAAAGAAAGAGAGAGAGAGAGAGAGAGAGAGAGAGAGAGAGAGAGAGAGAGAGAGAGAGAGAGAGAGAGAGAGAGAGAGAGAGGGAGGGGAGGTAAGGCCAATATGAAGAAGGCCAGATTTATTTTTTTGTTTCTTGATTCCACGAACCATCACAGCGTCGTGGTTGGCGTGCGCCATGCTTCCTTGCAGAGGGGCCCAAAATTTGGGCGTAGGCCTTCTTTGTCCCCATTGTCCAGGGGGCAAAGCCCGGGGAGACCCCTTCTCTGGACCACTATCCCGGAGCAGGCGCGAATAAAAGACAGAGGGCAGGCGTTCCCACCTACGCTTTTAAATGCAACTGATGTCATCAGTCACCAGAGGCGTGTCCTGTAACCAGTTGGAGTTCCTATCGTTGTTTTTCAAAATAAAGTTTGGTCGATTGATTGATAATAGACAAAATTTCATTCGGACACGCAAGGAAATAAACCTCTGGCTTGAAACCTGACATTCATAAGCAACTCCTTTGGCTTCTCGTAAGCCAAAACCTCTTGCTTCTTAGCTGGCTCAAAAAGAACTCTTTCGACCTCTTGTAAGCCAGGCCTTTTGTCCGCACGCTGGCTTCTTTCGAACTGAATCACGAGGGCTCCTGCGTCTGCTCACGGCTCCGGCTTTGTTCCTTTGTTTGACACCTGCATGCAAGATGAAAAATCTCTCGTCCCAGATAACTCAGTCACCTCGAATAAATTAAAATAAAACATAGTATTCAGCTCACATGTTCTGACATTGTCTTATCACTTTCTTTGACATCTCTGACGTCTCTTTTTTTTCTGTAACTGTAACCGAATACATTATTTTTGTATCTTGATGACCTAAAACAGGCATTCCGTTACCCCCTAATCCCGGTAAGCGCTCTTTACAAGTTGTAGAAATCTGGAGGCTTGCCTTACTGACATTCCAAGATGGATGTCACTTAATTTTTTTGCGCCTTAACCCAGAAAAAACTCAAATGTTGATTATTGGTCCAGCTTGTTTTCAAACATTGCTTTTTGGTCTCCCGATGTCTAGCATCAAAAGTTAGCAGCTGGTTCAGAATGCGGCAGCTGGACTTTTGACTAAAACCAAAAAGTTTGAGTGTATTACTCCTGGCTAACTTGCACTGGCTCCCAGTCCACTTGTGATAGCATTTGCTGTCTTCTGTCTGCTGAATGGTTGATTCTGTGGTGGAGAAAAGTCATGTTGACATCATTTCGGGAGAGTTCTTGGCAGATAATTAAGTTTCCTAAAAGGGCATGGGACCTGCCAGGACTCTCTGAGCAAACTGAGGCGAAAACATTTCCTAATAAGGATACGACAACAGCTTCCTTGCGAGAAAAACAATTCCGAAGATGATACGTAAGTCCTGACCCAGGACCGGGCCGCCTCTTGGGTTGTACTCAATTGAAGCTATAAAAGCGTTGTTATGCCTAAAGTTCTCTGAGTTCTTTGGGACGATGCAATAAAGAACTCCCTCTCATGGCAAGCCTCCGTGCATTTGTTGAAACACGTACGAGAAGACTTAATCGATTCTCGAACCTGCATTTTCTACAACAATATCAATGACTATGAAGACGAGGGATAACCGTAGTTTGATATGAATAAAATAAAAAAAAATAAAAAAATAATCTACCCCCAATTTTTCATAAAAAAATTCTTACATTTGACCCATTGGAGAAATAATTCCGTCTCCGACTGTTTACATCTGCGTGGCACGACCTTGGCTGTTTCCATAGTAACCAGATTTAAGATTGTTGGAACGCTTCGGAGATCCGGAGCCCGACTGGTGCTTAACATGAGACTCACGACTCGAAAAAAAGAAGGAAAAAGAAGAAAGGGAAACAAAGAAGAAAATACCTTGGATCAGATAGAGTGAGAAAAGGAGAGAGAAGACAAAAGAAAGAAAGAGAGAAAACAAACAACAAACAAGAGAAAAAGAGATAGAGAGAACGAGCAAGATAAATATAGCGAGAGAAAGAGACAGAAAAGGAGAAAGAGAAAAAGAAACATATCAAAAGAAATAGAAAAAGAAAGAACAGGAAACAAAAAGAAAGAAGGAGAAAGAAAGATGCACAGAGAAAAAGAGAGAGACAAAAAAATAAAAGCAGAAAAAAATCACAAAAGATAAAGTGCGAGATGAAGAGAAAGGGTGAAGAGAGAGAGAAAGAAAGATAAAAAGAAAGAAAGAAAGAGAGAAAGAAAAAGAGGGACAGAGAGAGCAAGAGAAAGAGAGAAGAGAGAGAGACAGAAGGATAAAGAGAAAGAAATAAAAAGACAGAAAGAGGGAGAAAGAAAACGAGAAACAGAGAGAGTGGCAGATAGAGAGAAACAAAGTGAGAAAAACAAAGAAGGAGAGGGAAAAAGAAAAAAGAGAAAGAGATACACAAAGATTCAGAGAGAAAGAGCAAGAGAAACACAGAAAGAGGAAGAATGACAAAGAGAAAGAGA